>NW_027272728.1:0-150107 GCF_040938485.1 Diadema antillarum
TTGAAAGGAGGGGGGGGGGGGTGACAAAATCGCCAGTCAGTCAAGAAGAAAGAGCATCAAAAGACAAGAGAAACAACAACAAAAAGTCTTCATATTTCTCAGGTCTGATTTTCCGTCGAAAGTCGGCTGACAAGAAAAAAATAAGAAAAAAACCAAAACAAGAGCAAAAAGTCTTCATATTTTTTGCTGCCACTTCCCTCCCACTTTGCATGGAAAAGAGTGGGACATTTGATCCCTGTAAAGTGTGTGTGTGGTGGTGGGGGGGGGGGGGGGGGGGCAAGCTTCTCTCCCCATTCCCTCCCCCCCCCCCCCCCCAAGGCTGCGCCGGTACGGTTATGGGCTTAATCGTCGTGTGGTGACTATCGCCAATCATCCCCCCCCCCCCCCCCCACTCCTCAGTACGGATTTACGCCGTTGAAGTAAACACTGTAGAATACTACAGAGAAAATAAATGTATAAAATCAGTACGGCCAGATCCCTGGGTGCGAATTGTTTTTGCCCACAAATGTTTTGTCCCGGGTACAAAACAACAACAACAAAGAAATAAATAAACAGATTGACAAAATTAATAAATTCTCGCACCTAACACATCACCCTCCCACCTCCCCCCCCCCCCCCCCCCCCCCCCGTGAGGCCCATGAAGTCTAGTTGTGGCGCTAAATCCATATTCTCGGACACGTTTCTGTTACCTTGAAAGTTGAACAAATCATGGACCAGGAAAAAAAAAGAAAGCTGTTTTCTTGCCTTTCCTTTGACCATTTACTTTCGAAATTTCTGCAGATGATAGACAAAACATTAGACTACAAAATTATGCCAAAGACAGAAATCAGAAAGACAGAATTGTTTTGACCAATTTTGATGATGTGACTTCAAACTCGATTTCCTCTGCTCAGGCGTCAGCGACTTTAGGATCCTTTTGTTGTAGTTTCGGTAGTGGGTCACATTCTATTGTTAACTTGACGGTTTTCCTCTGAGACGGACGGAACTGAACTCTGCTGAAGCATCTCATACTGGCACTGCTGTATGAGTGCGGGGGTGTATTTTTTACACCGTTTTTCCCATAATTACGCTAAAAAGGACAACACACCACAACTGAAAAAAGGTGAAATGGGTCAACCGAGTCAATCTTGAGTTTTTGATATTTTCTGAAGGAGCTATCCTTCTTCTACATTATTCTTTAGCATAGGATCCTAACATGAATGGGAGGGTGTGTTTTCATTGGGGGGGGGGGGGTAGAATGATATGAGGTATGTCTTAGAGGTCCCTTTCCATTTCTTGAAATCCTTTGCACACACTTCACTTTCAAATTTTATAACATTTGAATGGATAATGATACTGCTTTGAAAGTAGCCATTCATTGTGGACGGAAAGAACATGCCAAATTTCAGCGTAATCTGATAATCCCTTCATTGTTGCTGTTCCGATCGTTTACATCCACTGCTTTTGTCCCTTTCAACACACAGCTAGATAGCTTGCTAAAGATTAAGGACTTATATAGATCCTGTACTTAAAAACCTCTTTTCTCAGTTCACAGTTTTCAAGAGTGTGTGGTTTTTTTTTTCAGTATTAGGGGAGTCCATTTGTGTTGAGTTATACATCATCGTAAAGCTTAGAGTCTGCTTTTTAGAATTTGCCCTTAGCAAAAAAAAAAAAAAATCCATGTCTGTCGACTTTCTGTTGGTTTTGTAGTGCAGGGTCACAAATGGTACTTATGATAAATATAATTGAAAATGTAAACAAAGATAATTATTAAGAAAGATGAAAAATAGAAATATATAAAAGAATTAAAATAGAATATATAGATGCGTACTTAAATGTGTCAATAGATTAAACAAAGGAGTGATATATGTACATGAATTATAAATCATCAGCTATTGGTAAGTTATGTCAAAACGAAAAAGAAAGAAAACAATTTTATGATATATTTTGGAACAGTGTGATGGTGATGACAGTGATAAGGATACAAATTTTTATTAATGTAATAATGACACTATATTTCCTAGTTGTTATTACAGTATTATCATTGCTTAATAGCAACGATAATGATGATGATGATGATAATGATAATGATAACAATGATAATAATAACAATAATAATAACGATATAGGTTTTCCGAGTCAATTTCGCACTTTTGTCATTCCGAGTCACTAATGTGCATTCAGTTTCACACTGCGCACGCACGCGAATATATTCGGGCACTCAAATTCAGAATCCGAGCGATCAATTTCATTTATGGGACTGCTGTTTCGTTTTCGTCAAATCAAATTCCAGTTTGGGCATGCAATTTCCGAATGTGAGCATTGCATTTCCTTCTCGTGCATTCAAACTCACGCAATAGTCATCTGATGATTTCGAAGAACTTGTTTGGAGCGTTAAATTTCATTTTCAGGCAATCACGTGTAGTCAATAAATCAAAATGGAGCAGACTTTTTTAAGGAAGGAGAAATGGCATACACAACCAATGTTATTCATGCATTCTCTGCTTTTCATGTCAATAAGCTTTATAATTTAAGATTTAATATTAAATTGTAAGGTCCAATCAGCATTGTATCCAAACAACACGACGACAATCTTATCATACTTCTTCATGATAATGCATGCTGACAACTCCCCAACACTAACCACCTAATGACAATGTATCAATTTAATGAAAAACTGACACACAATGATCTCACATAGTCCCACAAAAGTAAACCAATAAAATAGCAATAACAACAAACAAGACGTAGGACCTAAATGTTCATGTTATCAGTTTCAATAACAGTCGATTTTTTTTTAACGAAGGTGTCAATCAACATTTCGTAAATGTGCTCGTGAGTTGGCCTATCCAGTGCCTAATGTTCGTTGTTTGCTTGCTGGTTTGTTTGTTTGTTTAATTTTCCATCTAAGAAGATGGCTGAGTACCCCATATTCAGCTGCAATAGCTGGTCAAGTTTGATGTAAGGTGGGACCACTTCACCGGGTTAAAAACCCTGCTCTTTGTGATGAATAAATGAAATAAGATGTTTTACGTGCATGAGTTGTGACTTTCTCACACATAGGACCTCCATTTTATGTCCTATCCGAGAGACATGTGCTTGAAGGGCCTACATTCCTTTTCGTGAAGCCCGAGTGCAAATATTTCAATGAACGCGTGGACCTTCACACATACGCGAACTAACTAAATTCAGGACTTCTTTTACATTAAATGCAGTTATTTAGAGCAGCTTGACCAGCTTGACATAATTTGAATGCTCACTTTTGAAATGCGTACACTTCTCTTGAATTTGAATGCTCCAGTAGTGAATTTGAATGTTCCGATAGTGAATGCGAATTACTCGTGAAAAATGCCCTAACACTACCTGTCCGGAGAAATACATTGTTCTAATACCCCCATCTCACTAGACGGCGATTCCGCTACGATCAACAAAAATCGACAAAGCGAGGCGGATCGTGGCCTCATCGCTTTAAATCTTCTCCATCGTATCTTGAGCGGTTCAGAAGCACGGAGGATCGCCTCCGGGATCGCCACGGTCGGCGACCTCGTTACGGAAATTTTGAACATGTCTATAACTTCCGTAGCGAGGTCGCGACCGATCGCCGTGGTTTTAGAGCATATTACCATCGCCTCACGAGCCCATCAAAAGCGGCTCCCATCGCCCATGAAAATTTCCACTTGTACAGTATTAAGATGTAAGGGCAGAACCATATTCTGCATATCCATGTTTATTTGACACTGACATCTGCCTAAAGAAATTCTATCATGAAAAACATTTTATACCCCGGTCGCTTGAGATCGTAGCATGAGCGTAAACGTATCACTGTCGCTCCGATCGTATCACTGTTGTAGCGATGTCTTGAAGCAGAAGCAGCGCGGACTGGAAACGCGGCAACAACGTGGCAGAGTCGTATTAGGTTGAGCGTTGAGAAACCGTAGTGTAATCGCCTCGGAGGCCAAAAATGGAGACGGACGGCGATCGCGCCACGATTTGTTAAATCGTCACAGATCGCCATGGTCGCCATGGTCGCCTTCCTAGTGAAATGGGGGCCTAACCACGGCTTGCCTGTTTATACTCGTGAATTCAGCCCCATCGTGTCGCTTTCACCGTACATCAGCATGGCGGTGGGGCTTCCTTCCAAAGTATGCGACCCCACCAAACGGCGTGTACGCGATTGATACAGCAACGGGGCTGATTTCCACAGCATAACATTTTTTCGTTCTTCTTTTCTGCTCCGACCCCCCCCCCCCCTTGTTGTTGTTTTTTTTTTCGCTTCTTTCTCCCTCTTATTCCCAAAAAGACTTCGTAATGTCCCTCGAATAATTCAATCTTAAATGAAACCCTTACCTTACCCTAGCCCAAAATCTAACCTGACCTTGCTTGCTATTAAAGCACGGACCCACGTTCACTGCGGTGGGGCCCATTTCACGATTTTGCCGAAATTTTGAAGATTTGGGAGGAACTTTTGTGAGACAGACAAAAGACACATCTTCCAGCTTGTCGGATCGCCAGTAACACGTAAAACACACTATGATAACTCATTATCTGCGAATGCATCCGTGTATAGCCATTCACATTGGTGAAGACACACACACACACACAAACACACACGCACACACAGTATCGGGTATCGAAAGCCTTCAATCTGTAAAGTATGGGATTCCTTGAAGCTAGACGTAGTTTTCGCGTTTAGATTAGCGAAGATTAAAGATTATTATGTCTTGCTCATGTTATCAAACTATAAATTGAACTTACCCAAATCCATTTTTTCCAAAACAGGAACTGGCTGATCTTGCTTCATGTACCCAATGAGTACTTTAGCGCCGTTGGCTTTGTGAGTGTTGTCATCATCGTGGTCAGGCGACTCGGGTTTCACAAATTTCCACGAAATTCCCGGGGTGGCTTCCTCAATTAAACTCACAATTTCATCAGCTTCTTCCTCCGACGAAATGGAGGTAAAACCAACTTTGCAATTTGAAGACGCTGTCTGAAGGTTGACCATGGTTTATGATGTAGTCGCTTGCTTGGACTTGACAGATAAAAGGCATTCGAATGTGGGACGATGAGATCTAGGCAGAGAGTCTGCCTACAACGTCCACGGACAAAGCGACAATTTCCCGCTTCTCTATGAATTCAGGGAAAGGCAACTGGCGAAAAAACATGTCAGCCGTGCTCCATGTGATCCGACTTATGATCGCTAGGATCGGTGCATATGACGTGTCGCTATGCCATTGGTACATCAATTGGAACATCAATGATTGGCTGACCATTATCACATCGTCTAATAATAGCGCAGCTTAAGCTCCAGTGAAGCAAAACAATGCCGTTCCCTCGAGAACAATGTTCCCTTCACCAGCACTAAAGCCATGCACTGCAACGCTTGGTGAGTGGCTGACCCTTTGTCAGAGTGTGGAGATCAGCGCCCTCTACTGCTATAGCTGTCTACTTTTTTTCCTGGTACCGTCTTTACCATTTTTGCTTTTCTTTTATCCCTTACTTTTTCGATGACGTCCCTGCCTTCTAGGCTTAAATCTAAACCTAGACCATTAGGTAGAGGTGCCCGCCCTCGGAAAAGACCAAGACTTAACCGTGGGTCGACAGGAGGGTCCTAGGTCCTCCTGTCGGGAATGGCGTATACTGCGGTTTAGGAGTAGTCAGGTGACGTATTACTTCCCATAATTTATCCCTTTTTTTTTCCTTAGACACTCGTCCCAAACCACTCGTCTAAGCCATAAAAATTAACTTTACTATATACATATTTATTTGCAGTATACGCTGTTTCCAATATCACATGTGTAAGGTTAAGTCATAGCCTAGCTACCTCTTTAACATTTATGTTGATAT
Source organism: Diadema antillarum (assembly GCF_040938485.1). Classification (NCBI taxonomy): domain Eukaryota; kingdom Metazoa; phylum Echinodermata; class Echinoidea; order Diadematoida; family Diadematidae; genus Diadema; species Diadema antillarum. The sequence goes on from NW_027272728.1 coordinate 5,824, forward strand.
GTGTTTAATGAACAAACACATTTTGTGGAGAAAATTACCTACCCAAATTATAACTTAAGTTAGCAAAAGAAAGTGTATGCTTTTTAGTAATTTCCTTGAAAAGCTGCCCGGCAACGCTGTACTTGATGACACTCCGATTGAAATTGTATACATTTATCAAATTTCTTGGTGTTTATACAGGTAATAAGATATCATGGAAAATTCATGTTTATTTCGGAGTAAGATCATTTCGGAATATTGGAATTGTTCATAAGTTGGAATATTTTTGACGGTGAGAAAAAGCAGGAGGAAAGATGGCCTTACATGTGTTGCATATGCTTGGACATCAGGGTTGGGTCCATATATTATTCGCCAGTGGGGTACTAATGTTACTCCACTCCCGCGGGGACGGACTGATACGTAGGTAAACCGAAAGAAAGGAAGAATGACGTCCAGCCACGATGAATGCGAGAATGAAAGTGCGTTTATTCTCGGTATAAATCATGCATACTGAGTCTCAGTCATCATATCAATCACAGTCACATTATAAATCAGCTTAAGTAGCACATACATTTTTCATCATGAAAGCGGTTAAATCAATACAGAAATATAATAATGACACAAGCACTCATATTCATTTAATCACTAGCACATCATAATCAAGTAGTCATTTCCGGTATTAAATGATAATAAATAACTATTCGATAACTTCACTGAAAACACCATTTGTAATCTAAATTCCTCTTTTCCTGAAGGAGGAACCCTGCAATTCAACTACAAAACACTATCCCAGAATTGACCCGAAATGAAAGGAATGATTTAGAATGATTTAACAGGAATTTATCAGATTTCTTACCTGAAGAAAGGGAAAAATTACGTCCAGTCACGATGAATGCGGGAATGAATGTATGGAGCTCAAAACCACATCCATCGGGATGGAGTCAGTTTTCTTAGAATGTGAAGTGACTGGGTAAACTCCACTCTGATTTCAGGGGTGGGTGAAGTAAACTTGTGAGGGTAAATTTCCATATTTATACCTATCTAAAAATTTCCAAAAAATAGTGGGGGTCTATTTTCCTAAGTTTTTCATATTCACTGTTTGGGATGCTCATTTCTGGGCTGCCACACTAATATTTGCTCAAATCCTGCTAGTTGTTGGTAAACATCGCTAAAAGTCGCTACATGTCGCTAATGGGGCGGAGGCAAACCCTGTCAGTGCCCGTTGGGCTCTGGCAGAGAGGTATGTTGTACAGGAAAGGGCTGGAAAGGCCTTTATCTTTCAAATACCAGGACCCAACCGTTACTCCCTCAGATCAAAGGGATTTAAAAAAAAAGACAGACTACAGAAAATGTGATGTTATGCTCATTCGCGCGATTGTATACTGTGTTTAGAAAATGTTCTGCAACATTATGTCATCCTAGATATATTTGCGTAGATCGCATCTAAGTCGTTGGAAAGCTGAAAGGTTGTGAGATCACAATTCCTGTTGGATATTGCAGTCTCGAATCAGGTGCTTAGGATAAGTTTTCCGTCTCATGTGTTCTTGGTGATCTGTGCGCTGATAAATAATTGCAGTTCTTTATTTGTCAATCTTATTTTTCAGGTTTGAGTGGTGCCATCATCATCTCTAGTCAGAGGACTGCACATTGTTGCATTAAGATTAAGATTATTTTCTTTAGGATCAGTATCCCATACAGCATCAATAGGTGTTCAGTTTCCCTGGTCATTTGCGCCTTCAGTAAAGAAAAGGTTTCGTTTGAATAAAAAACAAGAATAAAAAAGATAACAAAAAAACCTTCAGCTGAATTGTCTTCACCTACTCTGATAAGAACTGCAATGAAAGGACTATAATGACAAAATAAGTTTATGTGTTTGCTATTGCACCCTGATTCACCACCTTCACTCTAAAAAAAAAAAAAAAAAAAAAAAAAAAAAAAAAAATCCGGGTCAGAACTGACCCGGAACTGGGTCTGCTGGGATCAAACACCGTTCCGGGTCAGAAATGACAAGGAATGGGGTCAGGTATGACCCCATCCAGAGTCATGAATTTGGTCAGGGTGACCCAATTCTGGGTCTTCATGACCAAATTCTAAGTCATTTTTGACCCGGAGCGGCGTGTGACCCCAACGGACCCAGTTCCGGGTCAGTTCTGACCCGGATTTTTTTTGGATTTTTTGTTGGAATAGGATGATGGCCTTATTAAAGTAATATGGAAACAAAGAAAAGGAAAACTGACCAGAAGCAAGTGATAAAGAGTGAAAACTTTTAGCAAAGAAAATGAGAAAAGAAAACGAAACCGATGCAAACCTGTTTTCTGTACTCAAAGTTTTCGCTATATATAAAAATGTATATATATGTACATATATTAGATATAATTTTTCATTTATTTGTCATAATCATTATTGATATGTAGGGGGGTAGAACCGCTTTTGGCCCTATTTGACCATTGAAGTATGGAAGAGATGACAAATGGGAAAAATTAGTGGTACCAATGAAGTGCAGTGGAATGCTCACAGACGCCATTTCGAAAAAAATGCCAGAAATGCCTGATTTGACCGTTATTTGACCTTGAAAGTGACCTTGAGAGGTGATAGTGACCTTGAATTGCAGAAATGATATTTATTATCACATTCTCTAACCCCGTAAAATCTTCCACATGGGATTCATTACTTTAATCAACTTTTTTTCAATTTGTGATAGCGGTCATATCGGATTTTACCAATATGGCGGCCCCAAGGGTTTTTATTCTTGGCGCCCATCAAAAATCGAAAGAATATGGTAAAAGGGACCTATGAGCCAATTATGGTGCTTTTGGAAGAATCTGAACCAAACAACCCAACTAGACGTTGATAATACAAGCATACTATTAACAATACTTTAAAAAAATGCAAATTAAAAATATTGTTGCGGTGCGATATTATCGTACAGAAACTATTTGGCAGTGTACACCAGGAAAATGAGACCAAAAGATAAGACAATGACAACAACAACTAAAACAATAAGAATTATCAAAGAAAAGAAATAAAAAATGAAAAAAAGTGTGCGTATGCAGTAACTGGACAACGACGAAAGAGACGAATGGAAAAATAACAGGAAGAAGAATCGATGAAAGCTAATTATCAACACACACACCTAAACATTGAAATAGGCGAGAATTCATAAGGCAACACTAAATATTAAGTCAGTAATTCAGTTCAACAGAAGAAGTATATTGAAATAAGTGTGTGTTTACAATAGCTTTAGAAAAAAATAAACAAATACGATATTTCATTGATGAAAATTAACGGGTATGTCAGGTTGGCACCAGCAAATGAAAATCTGAAGATCAATTAATTTTGTACATAAAAAGACGTCCAATTCGATATCCGGTAAGAAACGTTAGCTTAGTTTTAATAGTCTCTGTAGTGGGTACAATTATGATATTACTTATTATTTTATGAGAAGACTTTACTAACTGTTTGCGGGTTTATGATTTGAAGAGCTTGTTTGCAAAAACCGATAAGTCCATTTTTGAAGACTTTGAAGTAAGGTCTCTGTCATAAAGTACAAAATAATACCTTTTAAATTATATATTGGTCACTACATATAAAGGTACATTTTTTAAGTTATGGTCAAAAGAAGCAAAAATGTTCTTATAATTCTCTTTATTTTTCTTGACTTTCAATCCCAAATATCTCCATTTGGCAAATATGGACTTATCGGTTTTTGCGAACAAACTCGTCATTTGGTCTTCCATTCTGAAATTGTGTTGGTGGCACATAAGTGACCTAGCACCTTGTCACTTTGTGGCTTTATTGTTGTTGTTTTTTTCGACCTGCTATTTCATCTACTAATAACTACCATTATCGCTACACTGCCACACTAAGGCCAATATAGACACGATTACATTCACGTTCACACAAATCAATGTTTGATTAACCGTTCAACACCATCTTGTTTGTTTACCCATGTGTAGATTCTACACAAGAATAATCCGTCCGAATTCGTTACATTTATGATAGTCTTGTGAAGGAACTTTAGACTCTATACAATGGCATACAAACTTCAAAGGAATGTGGACTGACTAGTTTGTATGAAATCGTAATTATACAGTGTGAGCACTCAACTTCTAGAAAGTTGACGCCTGCATTGGCTGTACGCTGTAGTAACCACACGTCTAATACAGCACTGCTGACATGCTGTGCTCGCAAAATGTCCACCGAACGGTTCGAGCTCGTCCATCATCCCCAGTCGGACCCAGATCATCGACCTCCACTGCTAAGTCCTCAGTGCGACAAGCGCCACATCATCCCCAGGCAGATCCAGATCATTGTCCTCCACTGATAAGCCATCAGCGAGCGCCACAGTCAATATGACAAAAATTCAACATCAATGATATCATTCATTTTTGTATCAATTTAGAAGCTTCAGTCCCTTAGGAATATAAAAACGATCAACGGTTGATTTTTCAAAGGTCATGTTTTAGGCATAAACGTTTCCAAATGTAGAGTGTTCTTTTTTTCTTTTTTTTGCGTGTGAAAGCCAAATATCAGATACGTTACCAGAGGGAGCGTCTTAGAAAACTATTGATTGCCTGCCTTATTCTTGCTTTAAAACGGCAATGCTTATGTTAAACAACAAGCCTATAACATAAGCAAATATCATGGAAACATTTTGGAGTCAGTCTTGATTCAATATGTAATTAAAAATGAACATAATCTATAAAGTGAAGGCTAAATCAACCTCAAAACATATACATATTTCCGCTTAAAGTATGCTATATACATTACATTATTCAACTTTTTACCTGATTTTTAACTTATATCAATTCTATTAATGTGTACGAAATTTTATGAAAAAAGTATTTTACTTCCCATAAATGGCAAATGCCATTTAACTCTCCCAGATTAGGCACATTTTGGATCGAAAGAAGAACGGTTTGTGATAACATGTGACGCATCAGACGTACCCTTAATATACAATTTTAAACCCAACACCAATCATGCCAATATATTCATTTTAACTTGTAAGAACATGACAATATGATTATTTTTGCTAAAACACCGTAAGAACGTAAAAAAAGATCTCGTCATAGATAGAAGATTAGATAACTCTTCATTAAAACGTTAAGATGTACTTGCATGAAATACGAGAACCACACAAGCACAAATTCACAACACTTGTTTTCTGATATAATTCCGATATTTTGTAATTATCACACGGTAAGAATGAAGTTGGAGAAGATTTTTGCAAATGATACACATGAATTCAATTATCCTTTGTTCCTGTTTGTGATAAATTAGGTCTTTAGAATAAATAAAAGATGTTAACGTATCTGACAAAGTATTTATGTTCGTTGACACAATAAACTACCGATTTACAACAAACCATGATCACTCAAACATGTGATTCAAAACCCTGATGCAAAACGTTAGACATCAAATCCTATTGTCATTGTCAGAGCATAAACATGCAAGAAAGAAAATGCTCTTGACTTAAGCGTTAATATTAGTTATATTTTATGTAGATAAGATGCAAAATTATAATGAACAAAGGTAGACCGTTCATGTCGTTGCGTTTGCTGTGAAGTTGAAAAAAGGGGGGGTACCACACTTCAGCCCTTAAAGTCCTTCTTTGTTACCATGGTTACTGTGAAAAAAACACCAAACACACACACACACACACACACACACGCACACGCACACACAAATACAACAACGCAGGAATAAAATAAATTTGTAATGTAAATCCAACGGCCCTTTTTGTAAATGCCAGAATTCTAAGGGATAGTACAGCTCTTGTTTGGGTGAGTTGGCCTATTAAGGTTTTAACTTTTTGCGAAAAAAAAAATCGAAATCCACTTATACGAAATACTTTAGAGCATACAATTAAGTATATATTTGATAAAATCGGTTTTGAAATTACTGAGATGTCCAAAATAAAGTAAAAGAAAGATGTCCAAATAAAAGTAGATGAACCATCACATTTCGTTAGGACATATTTCTATTATTTTATTTTGGATATATCGGCCATTTCAAAACCAATTTTCATCACATAAACTTTTATTCCTCTAAGAACTATATGTCCTCTTAGCAAGTCATAAAGAACACTTTTTCAGCCGGTTAAATCCGCGAGCAAAGGTGCGTCGCGGTTGACATTACTGTAGGACAAATTTTCTTGGTAATATATCTGACGTGTTTGATGGTAACGTCTCTGATGTGCCGTTACAGTTATCAAGATATTATCTACGTAAATATCTTTTTTTTTAAACAATATCTGTTTTGTGATTAATCTTTATCTTAAGTATTCAAAAGTATCTGAGCTTTGTTTTTAATTACATCATACTTCTTTTTTCTAAATGAAGGAAAGTTTAATAACGTATCTGATATCAGCTCATCGTAACATGAGCTTCCGCGGTTTCGGATCAATATATATATATATACATATATATATATATATATATATATATATGATCAGACGTGTTTTCATGTCTGTTTCAGAAACGGATTTGATTAAGATCTTTTGTCACACCATGGGCACTGATGAAGAGTGTGACCTTGCCTTTCAGTATTTGAGAGCTATGCTCCGTTTTTAAGATCTTCAAGATCTAGGATTTATTATTATTATTATTTTTTACGGCGTTCTTCTTCTACTGATTCGTTAACTTATATATATATATATATATATATATATATATATATATATATAAAGTCTCGAAATGCTGCTCGCTTTTGCTCGGTGCTCGGTGCACCCAGGCGGAACGCGAAGGGCATTCATAGGTCATTGAAAAACTGCCTGTGTCATTCCCACTAGACAGGAGGGATGATGCGTGTACACTCGTGCGAATGTGCACTTAGTTTACTCAATACAGCACTAGTTTATGTCAATTTTATGAAAAATAATAAACTGTGAAGGAATTATGGAAAAAATATTATGTTGCTGTCTGTTTTATTCATAAATCCTCTTCATTTCAACCTATCTGTAATCACATCTACCCACTTGCGAATCGACGTGTCCATAACGTCCTCGAGCCCCCCCCCCCCCCCCCCCCCCCCCCATAGCTCTGGAACATTCTGTTCAATGACGGGGTTTTCATTTTGCAACGTTATCAAATAACTCCCAAATAAATAGCAAGTTCTTACTATGGCTAATCTATTTAATAATGTATCATAGTCTATCTACAGTTGTATGCTTAGATAACCTAATTAAAATTTGCAGAGACATAGAAAAAGATATGTTTTACAATCGTGATAAGTTCAACTACTCATTTACGCGGTGCTGAAATCCGCGTGTCTGCTCCGCACATGTTATCGCTATCGCTCAAACGTCGATCGCGATGGCTTGGCTTGTGTGTGTTCTACGTACGTACGTGACTGACGAGAATTACGTTAGTGCTAGTGAGTGTGGCGTAACTTCTCTAGGTTTCCCGTCCATTTCTCTCTTTTTTTCTTTCTTTTGCTTTCATATCATTTTATCTCTTTTATTTTCAGAGTACAATCGTACTTCTGAGTGTTTTTTTTTTTCATTTTTCAAGTGATTATCTCATTTGCAACAATTTCGAGGTGAGTTTTGTTCGAGTGTTTGTTGAGTTTCTTGACTGAACATGATGTAGATTATCTGCGTGTGTGCGAGAACATCGTACTTTGTATGGTACGGTATACCCACTCGTTTGTTTCCGTGTATGCATTTTTACCGTAAAGTGTCTTCATCGTTCGTCTTCCAAGCATCGGGTTTTCACCCTAGTTTTCTTTATCGTAGTTTTTTACCTCGATTTTTTTCTTTTTTTTTTGCGATGCAAGATGTTCTGTGTATTTTTTCTACGGTAGAATGCCATCGTTGATGATCTTCGTGTATTCATTACTAGTTTTCCACCTCCGTTTCATGTTTGTGTACGACTAATGTCTAACGTAGCTAGCTAGGTCTGCGATGTCTGTATCGTTTGCTGATGTGTTTTGTGAGCTGAGAGTGACTATGATGGGAGTGATATTCAGGGTTTTGCTGTGGTTGAGATGATAGTGATGATGATGATAATAATGGTTCTGGTGATGTTGATGTACGAACCGTTATGATGATGCAATTTATTTCATGTGACCATGACATGACGTTGATGATGGCGAGTACGACACGAGTAGCCTAGCCTAGACCAATGTCCTATGACGAGAGTGACAATGAAACGGGGCTGATGCTCGCTCGTGCACAGGAGTGGTCTAGATCTAGAGACCTGCATTTTATCATTTTTCCCCTTTTGCTTGTTCACTCGGGTTTAGTGCTACCATAATTTGTGTCTCTGAAGAAACTCAACCAAAAGCTTGACAATAAAGTTTGCATCAGGTCTATTCTGTAGTAAATATTAGATGTAAATGGTGATGCTAATTTAGTGTTCATCTAGAACTCGATGAAATCCCACTTTCTTTGCTCATTTTCCTCTAATAAATTATTTAGAACTGTACTTAAATTCTGATGTACTGCATTCACCATTGTGTTAAATCAATAAAAAAAGAGCCTGCTGAGCAGGTGTTTCATTCTATCCTTTTCATTTCCTCCCTATCCTTTTGGTTTCCTTCCTAGCTGTCACTTTCTTCTTTGACCCTGGATGGAAAAAAAAATCCCATCTTGCCATGTAAAGACAGAACACATACCATCATGAAATATTATGACATTGAAATAATCAAAAAAATATGTAAGTGATCAAAATTCTTGTTTGTGAAAATAAATAATAAAAGGTGAAAGGTGATTTCTTATGAAGCAGTTCTTTCAAATGTCCAACAGCTTCGATGATGAAGCAAGTGAAATCTGAAAACTATCTTGGCAACAAGTGATATTAATAGGGAATTTTGACAAAAACTGTCACACGATTTGATGTTTGAATTTGTCTTTTTTTATTGGATTAGGTTATAAAACTACACAGGCCACCGATAAAATAACAATCGCTCTCAATTTGAACAGGAGCAGTAGGGTAGGTACGACTCAGTAAACAGCTGATTATTTATGCATCGTATCCATGGGCAACTGTGGGGTAACTGCAGGAAGGCGCATGGAATTTAGACTTGAGTCAAGAACTATCATTTATTATTACTTTTTTATTCAAAATATTTCTTTTTTTCTGGGACTGAAAAAAAACCCCAAAATATTTCATATTACGCTTCTAAAATATATGATGAAAATATGTAGCATTTTTTATCGTGAATTCATGAAGAAATAGAATTATCATAAAATATAAATACTAGACGGGCTGAACAATGAAGTCTAATTTCGCCCCAAGAATTTGTAGCACACCGTACCTGGCGCATTCCTAGCGTTCTTGCCGCATTCTCACAGCCATAGAATGTAAAAACGTATTGCCGGGAAATATAAAAATCTCGAAAAATTGCATCAACGGGGAATGCTGAAACGTCTCGCCGGGAGATAGAAAAATGTTCAGTTTTGCCGAGATATGTAAAAACGCTGCCAGGAAATGTAAAAATCATGTATTTCCACGGTATTACGGATACATGTAGATGATGAATATTCATGATGAAGCGGGACGGGTACCCAAATAGTGCTTACCTCTTGGCCAAGTCTGAGGTCGTAGGACGCCCTCTTTTGGTCATAAATAATGCAGCCCATGCTGGTTGTTGGGTGAGACTGGGATGGGTTAAAGACTCCAAAATCTATATCTAAGAATGAAAATGTGTGATTTGTTATTCTCATGCAAAGTAGATATAATATGAGATACAAAGGTATGAAATAATCATTTGAAAACACTTTGAATGTAGATCTGGAGGGGCTTTTTGTATAAACACACTTACAAAAGTAACTTCTTGACCTTTGCATTTTTACTATTGTTTGTGAATGATATAAAATGATTTGTGGACTGAATGTGTCTTCCATAAAAAAAGCTTATCTTGCAATTAGTCCAACATAAAAAAAAAAAAAAAAAATGGAGATGATTGGGCCCGTCAACTCGTCACCAGCGTTCCCATAGACTTAGCACGTAAAAGACGTGTGCGGGTGACCGTGATGTTCCCATAGACACACACGTAAAAGATGCGTGCGGGGACAGTGGTGATAGCATTCTAACACGTATTCCGATTAAAATTTCAGATTTTCGCGAAAAACTGTTCGGTTTTCACCACAATCAGTCAGGCACAGGCGCAGAAAACTGCGCCTGTCGAAAAGCGCCGATTTCTGCTATCATGAATATTATAATGACAATACCCATCATGCCACGCGATGCTCGTAGTGTAAAAGGCATGGAGAAAATTTAGGTGATGAAGACACCTAATCGATATTAATTTCGTACGAAAATTCTAACCTTGACACTTTTCTGATATTTCCTCTGTAGTAAGCCAAATACCTAATCTTGCATGATAATCATTTCTAGGGGAATAAAACCTTGACATCTGGCGTAATTCTGGTCGGAATACATAATTAGGTAAATGTTTTTTTGAATGACCACCGGTTTGCCCTCTTTTTAGCCTTGTGCAACAGGTGTTGGCTAGTGTAACAGAAATGTACTCCTTCCTATCAGACCTTCCTCTCTCCCTTCTCCTCTCCCATCTCCTCTCGTGGCTTCTTTCCCTTTCTCTCCCCCAGCACAGCCACCTTCCATCTCTCAACGCATCATCTCTTTCCCCCTCTCTCTTCTCTGTGGTACTCTCCCCGGCAGGTTGGGTTCTTATCTCTGTTGAGTAAACATAGGGCAGCAGTTTAAAACAAGGAAAGTGTTGTGAAAGTGCGGCCAGGCTCTCTGTGGGGCCTACCTCGTACCTCCCTGGTCTTGAACTGACCATGGGCAAAGCACAGAGGCAGGGGCTATGCGATAGGTATTGCAGTTTTAGATTAGATTCCAGAGAGACAGAGTTATACAAGAGAGCACATATAGTTAAACATGAGTTATCAGAGTTAATTGCAGATGATTCTGCAAAGGAAGCAGAACAGCGTAACATCGTAACAGCAAGGTAATCCCAATGACTCCTACTTCATTCTCAATCTCACTAGCCTATTTCTTGATTTATAAATGAGCTATGGTCAGTGTGGAGAGACCTATATAGCGCATGGTGTTTGTTGGTGAGAGCGTGTGGCTCTGGATGTGCCTGATGCATGCTGTATTTCGATATAATTATGGTGATACAGTGCAGTATACACATACATACTATCGTGTTTTGGCAATTTGTCTTGCATACAGTACTTAGTGCACTGCAAATCAGTAAAAAGCAGTAACGGGCGCCTGGTACACAGACGATATCAATGGAACCGACTGTTCGCGGAAACTACGAGAATCGATTGTAGCGGGCACACTTGCTCGGCGCTCGGGCGGATAACCCCAAAGTAGCAGTTTTCTGCGCCTGGCGGGAGGCGCAGTTTTCTGCGCCTGTGCCTGACTGACAATTTGCTCGGTTGTGGTGGCCCTGCCAAGTTTCAAGCGTACTGAACACAGTCCCGGTCAAAAAAATTTGTTTAGTGTGCTTAAAACAATCTTAAGCGGGGTGACGGTATTCGGGCCCCTGACGAGGTGCAGGCACCTCACTATAGACCGATTCAATTCCGATGACCTATTCACCTACCGCCGCTAGCGGCGCTATAACGGTCGCCATAACTGGGGGCCAACAGGGGCTTCCGCGAACTAGCTACCCAGAGCGAGTTGCACTTGCAGCTAGCAGCCTAGCGTACCCATCGCGCATAGTTAGCCGGGCCTGGCTGCTGCGCCGCGGCCGGCGACCGCCGGCGCCGCGCTAATATTGTGATTGTTTACTCACTATGTTAAAGTCATTCAGCGGCTTTTAATGCCCTTCTTTTGGACAAATTGAGTGATTCAGACATATTGATCTACTTTGAAAGCTTCAAAGGAAGGATCAGGAAAACACATCGTGTAGTCGTTGGGTGCACAAATAACAGAAAAAATGGAAATGGAAGCTGCACGGCAGTGTGTGAAATTCACACACCGCTGACGCATGATAAATTAGGCAAAATTAAAGACAATTAAGTGAAATACAACGGTATAAAAATGCACAGATTTCGAAACAAACTATGTCTACTAGATTCTCTATTTAATTAGGTTATCACTGCATATTCGTAAAATATGTTGTTCATCTTAGAAGACAAGTTTAGATCAAAGATCAAAGAATTTGATAATTCACTGATTTATTTATTTTTTTACAAATCCTTGGTGTCCTACTTGCCAAAGTTAGAATACACTTAACTGGCTAGACTTTATTATTATGACAAACATTTTACAGCCTACACTACAGCTAAATAAATGTTTCAAGATGCGTTAAATTCTTATACATTGTTTGCACTTCTTCAATGTTCAGCACTGAATTAACCATAGGCCTATTCAATTTTGGCCTGGAACTCTGAATTTGACTTTTGATAAAGTGATACCTATAGATATTAAACCATGGATGGTGGCAAACATCCGTTTCATAATTATACTAAGAAAGTATGATTTAAAAATCTCTTTTGTAGATTATGATATTAGGCGTTAGCGTGATGTTATGCAAGGTTACTTAGACCTAAAACAGTACAAGTTTTGGTTGTATCACATCAGGCAACGTAGTCGTTACGTAAGTTTAGGCATATACGGCCTAGAAACGCCTTGATTTATATTCCGTTTGGTTTGCTTAGTTTGGCTTGCCTGAAGTTATCGACAACCGTCGTGTAGGGTTCTAGAAGTCAATTGTAATAGGTCTAGATCTAGTCTGGACTCTTGCCTAGATTTCTAGACAAGATCTAACGTTAGACAGATTGTACCCTGCTGGCCCGACACTCCCGAGTAAATCCTAGCCTGCCCTAAAAAGGTTAAGTTAACTGATAGCTTGCAATTTATTGCGCCATATCTAGCTCAAGATTCTTATTCATTATTTGTATTTAATTATATCAGTTAACTTGTCAACAGCCTAGGCTTATTAGCAAGACGTCTGCCTGCGCCTAGCAATAATTCTCCCCAGCGGTTTTTATTCTCTTCCACAAAGAATCTACGGGGCTTACACGCGAGTACCCAAGTCATCGCCAAAGAAATAGTCTACAAACATTCACGGATCGTACCGATATTTACCTTGAAATTCAAGTTTTGGCTACAGCCGTATGTCATCTACCCTGATTCGCTCATAGTCGGTATAAGTTGTTTAATTTTATTTATTTTTAATTAGCTAGCGAAAAAAAAAAGTAGACTCTAGTTGTCACAAAGCCAGATGCGTCGATCGCTGCCAGCGCCAGAGATAGCTAGCTGGCCGGCTGGCGCCGGGTGGTAAAAGCACTGGCTGCCGCTGGCACCCTTGCTACGCACGCAGGGCGCTTGCCGACCCAGCCTGTTTGGCCCCCAGTTATGGCGTCGCCTTAAGAGGGCGCACTTCCATGAACAGTCGCTTGAATCGGTCTATACTTGACAACGGACGCCGAGGCGCGTAGCGCCGAGGCAGCTAGTATATAATTTTTTGTTTTGAGGGATTCTTTTTTTTTTTTTGCATTAAGAGATTCAATGAATAAATCATGGTTCCATGTATGTGTTAGGTTGACTTTGTTTAACACATTAAATTACACTGCTATGCGGCATTACTTTAATCTTCTCCCAAGAGTCTGAAAAAGGGTAACGTATATGAATGCGATTTGACGAAATAATATAAATGATCTCTTAGAGAAATATCAAACCATCATATAGCTATGTAATATTATATTTCATTCAGGCAGTTTAGGGGCAATGGAATGAGGTACAAAAGATTTGGCTTGAATGATATGTTAATAAGAAACAACTTGTTATAAGACCACTTCCTTCTCTTGCGACATGGGGTAGGGTTACATCAAAATTCGGATCGTACTTCCAGATGTCTCAATAGCTTAGTTGATATGTATTTTACAGGTCTAACCTCTAAAATGAATTTAAGTAAAAAAATTGATTTCTCATGGATAAAACAAACATTGATTTTAAATGTATGAAAATGCCGGTGACACGAAAATCGCAGTTTTGCGCACTTTTTGGGAGAATGACCCCTACGCACCTCATTCCATGTTGTACTATATACTAATAAATCGTACACACAACCTCGCATGTCTCCCGATCACTACTTCATACCACCCCCCCCCCCCCCGTACCTAATGTACTACGTCCTATGCTGACTGCGGCGCGCGGAGCATGATCATGTGTCAGCTGTTTACCTATGGTTTGATAATTTGCATTCGATGAATAAACACTAAACGACTTACCAAGCCCACCATACCTCGTCGAATGTTCCACTGATGTAAATGATAATCATACTGTTCTACTGTAACAAAGGAAGGTTTAAGACAACTGCTGTGACCTATCATAAATCATATTCGATACATATCTGTAAACATAAAATGAAAATACATTTCCATCCTGACAGTTGGGTCTAGCAATAAAATATTTTCATTAGAAATATTTCCTGTCGTTTGTAACGATATATTCAAATCTAAATAGTAAAATTTTCACCAAATGCCTGTAGCTAACTCTCGACTAGAAATATTCAGTAAATAATTTCATTTCATTTCATTTCATTTCATTACATTTATTTCATTCCTTCTTTCTTTTTCGTCAAACATAACACGAAATGAATCAGAAGATATAACATAGGCATGTATTCGACTTTACATGGTAGATAATGTTTAACAAATACGAAATTATACATGCATATCGGCAAAATACAAAGTTATGTTTGGAGGGAAAAAAAGAAAGAAAGAACTGAGAGGTTCACTGAAAAGCATGCTTGTAAATTGTGAACCACTCAAAGGATTCTTGTGAATACATTGAACTTTTTTTTTACAAAGACAGGAGAGAACAAGACAGGACAGAACAAGACAGTAGAAACACAACGACTTTACATGACTTTACAGTAGGGTATACCATGACAGTAATAAAACACAAAAGAACAATGGAAAGAAAGGAGAGAAAGAAAAAGGAAGTGAAAGGAAAAGCCAACACGCTGAACATCGGGATCAGAAGATGGAATTGAGGTGCTGTACATCTAGATCAGAAGAGGAAATTGAGGTGTTTCAGCTCGATCAGCCGAACAAAGTTTATACAAATAAGATAATGTAAAAAATACACAATGATGAAATCAATGATTGACCATGAACCCTTAGGCTGTAAAGAATCATATATAGCTTAATATGAGTTCAACAAAAAAAAAATTAACTTACGCTTAAAAGAATTCAAAGATAAAGAATTTTTTATATCACAACTTAAAGAATTCCAAAATCTAGGGCCACTGTATATAAATGTATTTTGAGCCAATAACGTTCTCAGAAGGGGTAAATGAAACTCATTTGATCGCCTGGTGGGATAATTATGAAAAAATTGATTTCGTGGAAACATTGAATCAAAAATGCTAGGAAGTGCATTTGTGTTATAATTAAACATAAACTGGCCCAGCTGAAAGAAAAACAAATCTTTGATTTTTAAAATCTTATATCTAACAAATAATGGATCTGCATGGGAACATGGAGAAACGCCACAAATGATACGAAGTGCCTTTTTTTGTAATAACAATAATCTATCTAATAAAGTTTGATGGGCACTGCCCCATGCTAAAATTCCATAATTTAAATAAGGTAATATCAATGAAAAATACAACGTCAGCAAAGAAGACAACGGGATATGAGATTTAAGTCTATTAATAATACCAATATTACGCGAAATTATTTTACTAATATTAATAATATGAGGCTTCTACGAAAGTTTATCGTCTACTGTAGTACCGAGAAACTTTGAATGTGATACACGCTCTAAATGAACGTCATCAAAGATGATATCTGTGCGTAAAATTTCCATAGACTTACTGAAAAACATGTTAGTTTTCTGAAGATTCAGTGATAATTTATCGGCTCTTATCCATTGAGTCACTTTTTTTTAATTCAGAATTAACAGTATCGACAAGAGTAATTGGATTTTGGTGGGAGAAGAAAATATTTGAATCATCGGCAAAAAGTATAAAAGAAAGTATATCGGATGATCTACAAAAATCATTTATGTAAATGATGAAATGTAAAGGTCCTAATATACTCCCCTGAGGGACGCCACATTTAATAACTTCAAGACTAGAACTGTGCTCGTTCAAAAATACATATTGTTTTCGGTTTTGCAGGTAACTCCTGAATCACTCCAAGGCCTTCCCTCGTATACCATAATGAGACAATTTATGAAGTAAAATTTCGTGATTAATTGTATCGAAGGCCTTGGAGAAGTCCAGGAAGATACCAACAAGATGAGAATGGTCATCTATAGTATGTGCGGCGTTATCAATAAACTTCAAAAGAGCATGAATGGTGCTGTGTTTCTGACGAAACCCAAATTGAGAATTCGTAAAAACATTATAATAATTGAGAAATTTAATCGTTCTTGTAAATATCAATTTTTCAAAACCTTAGATATGGATGAAAGTAGAGAAATAGGTCTATAATTACTTTTATCAAAACTGTCTCCTTTTTTGAATAGAGGACACACCTTAGCTATTTTCATACAATCAGGAAAAACACCATTTGATATGGATTTATTAAAAATATGAGAAAGTGGGTCATCAATAGAAAATAAAACTCCCTTTATAATAAAATTACTTATATCATCATAACCGGCACTTCGTTTATCATTCATTGCAGTAACAATGTCTATTATTTCATATTTCGTAGTTGGAGCTAAGAAAATAGAACTGGGATTGGATTGACCTAAAAATCTGGCAAAATGCGAATCGGACTGCGGTACTTCTTTTGCCAGATTCTCTCCAATCATTGAAAAATAAGAATTAAAAATATTTGCTATATCACCAGGATCTTCAACAAATTTATTATCAAATCTTATTTTTGTAATATTCAATTTCTTTTTTGATATATTCATGGTCTGCTTTAATATCTTCCATGAATTCTTCACGTCATGTTTATATTTTTCTATCTGAATGGGTTAATATTTCCGCTTTTCAGATCGTATGACCTTAATCAAAATATTCTTATATGATGTATATTTATTTTTTGACTCCTCAGTTTTTTTCATTTTGAATTTATAATACAACCTATTTTTTCTGTTAATTGAACGGAGAAGAGATTTCGAAATCCATGGAAGTTTAGGTGTTGTTTTATAATTTACTGACTTATCTTTTAGTTTAGGAATATAATCATCTAAATGCTTATTGATTATCTCCATAAAATTATCAAATGATACATTAACATCATCAGTATCACAAACACTTGACCAATCAACCCTGTCTAAACAAGCGTCAAGACTAGCTAAATTTTCTGGTGTGGATCTACGTTTAAATATAGGAAAATAAGACTTATTAACTGAATGTTTAAGGTCACAGCATGTTATAACTGGAAAGTGATCGGTCATATCGGATAAAATTATAGAAGAATTCAAAACTTGTAAAGAATTAGTGAAAATATTATCAAGGAGGGTGGCAGAATGATTTGTAACACGTGTAGGTTTGGAAATTAATGGCAAAAAAGGATGATAAAAATAATTCAAGAAATTCGTGTGACGTATTATCATCACTCTTAATCAAGTCAATATTAAAATCACCCATTATATAAATACATTTATTAACAAAACGAGGGCTTTTTGATAAATTCGTCATACTATCTAAAAAATCTTTAGAACTGGAGTTTGGGGGTCTATAAACAACGCCAACTATAATATTTTTACTTTGAGGGATGGAAATTTCAACAAACAAAGACTCTATTATATCATTCATTATATTTAAATCATCACACGTATCAAACTCAAGGTCATTGGATAAATAAATCGCAACCCCGCCGCCGGTCCTATTCACTCTATTATTTACAATCAAATCATAACCATTCAATGCATACGGTAAATTAATATCAGATGATAACCATGTTTCAGTTAAACCTATTACAGATATTTGTTGTTTATTTTGATTATCTAACAATACCTGTAATTCATCAAAATGCTTATTCATACTCCTAATATTCAAATGTACTGTAGAAAATGTACTTTCTGAAAAATCTTTCACAAAATCTTTAAATTGATCAACCGTAACATATTTGGAGGAGATTAAAGTGGAATCATGTTCAAAGTCAAAATCATTAAACAAATCATTAGAAGAAAAAAATTAACATTATTGGCAACGAGGAATTCATAAAGTGCAGAAGAACGTGAATTGATCTGACTTCTTGATTCTGTAGGCGAGCGTCTAAACAAATCAAAGAGTTCATCGTCATCAAGGGAGTCAAATGCTGCGTTAAGTCGATTAGCCATAACGCAGAATATAAAGTATATGAAGGCATGTCAACTGGCAAGGTTGCAAAAGAATGATATGTGTGAACGTAAATGAATCACAAACAATTTCGAGTTCGGGGATAGTACAGCGTGTAGGCAAAAACATATTAACATAGAGTTCAAGCGACACAATCAAAGAACACAGAAGACATAAACAACACAAGTAGAAAGCGTACACACTAAATGACAAGGTCTGCAAACGGAATTCAGCAGAATCAGTACAGGGCATATGAACAGAGAAAAAAAAAACAGTAGAAGCTCCCTACGTTTTGTCTTGGCAAAAAGTATGTGAGGAAATATAAGATAATCAAGAATGATGGTAGTGAACAATGAAAATATAGCAGCACTAAAAAGAGCAACTTAAAGAAAATGCAGACATTAATCATGCTGCAATCAATAAGAAGCGTAAGATTAATCATACTTTTTTTAACGATATGAATGAGATATACATTATTACACAGTATTAGATTATAAAAGGGATGTCATATTATTCTTGTGAAAACTGACAAAGTTTGATGCAATATTGAAGGGAAAAATCCTATGCAAAACAAATATTACGGATCTTTATACTGAGATTGGGGGCATCAAACTACCGCAAAGGTTTATCTATCAAAACAAAACAGAACAAAATAAAATTCAGAGTGAGGTTGAGTGACACCATGGCGAGACTTGACAACGTGATAAAAACCAGTTTTAGTGAGCTTCGGGTAGCCTGAGACCATCAACTCAATGGCACGAAATCATAGTGAAACCAAAACAAAAACTAAAAGGAACATTGCATGTGACCACGGTGACTTGAGATCCTCGTCAAAATTTCTATCATGAAAGACTTTATACTGGGATGCTGGGGTAAGTCAAACCCTTGTCTATACAGACTTCAGCATGCATTATTATGCGTTAAATGTATAATGGGGAAAATGCAGTCTGATTGGATAACGTTTTAAATGCGGCCAACTATTCACATTCTTATAAAAATCACGACTACAGGATAATGATAATGGTACGCTATTGCCACTGCACGTACAAGTGCAGTGTGTCATTGCTCTTACGTAATCAAAACAGTTTCTCCCAGTTGCCTATATAAATTGGGTTAAACCGAAATCTTTTTACATAAAGAAATCAGGCAAGCAGGGTTTGGAACCCTGAGCAAACAATGTATTATACAATGAATGGAAAAATAAAAGAAGAAGGCATGAACATGGTTCCCGCGTAGAAATCAGGCAAGCAGGGTTGATACCCTGAGCAAACAATGTACAATGAATGGAAAAATAACAGAAGAAGGCATGAACATGGTTCCCACGTAGAGCCAAAGTTATTTCCATCTGTTTCCACCACAGAAACTATGTAAGGCTACCCCCCCCCCCCATCCTCATTCTATAGAACATTGTATTACAATAGTATACTAGCTCACAGCTAGCAAAAGCAACAACAGCAATAGGGCAATTGCTTCATAATGATTGTAATACCAGTTTCGCTCAGTTTTTCAAACACAACACACAAGAATATTCGAAATGTCTATAAATGACATAATATCTATGATAGGCTCTAACAAAAAAAAAAGTTGGTCTATTTAAGCAAAAGGATTACAAAATCATCCTATAATCATTATGGACAGAGCAATGATGCGAATTAACTTTGCACCGTGACAGACAAAATCAAAATCAGGGTTTGGACAATTTAGTATGAAACTATAGGTGCAAGGTGTATAAAATGAGTACAATATTCGCATCTGTGAGAAAACAACAAGAAAAAGAACAACAAAATCTTCATGTGCTTCAAACTCAGAAAGTTATTGCATTCTGCGGTCAAAAAATTCAGGGCTGAGATTATGCATACTAGAATAAGCCGCATCATTGCGGAATAATATGAGGATTACTGTTCGATCTCATCGAAAATAAAAATGAAGTGGTACCTTTGGATATTAGGCCCATTGGAATTATCTAAAGAAATCACGCTGTGGGATAAGCGCATTACATAAATGAGTCTGTTTGGCAATACGGATATTTGAATAGAACAACTTGTGTCAACAAGCTTTTGACTGGAATAAATATGATTTTGCAACAACTTTTTATCATGCTTTAAGAAATCGAATCAGACCAAATTACAATTATACAACAACACTTCCTAATCAAAATAAGGGAGCTTGTTTCATATAATATCGAAACAGCTGAATTGGAGAGTCCCTAGAGCCTCGATAAAACAGAGTCAATGATTCTGTTTAAGCCAAATAAACACAAATCGTCTTGAATTGTCAAGAGTATTATTTCATTGAATCTCACTTATAAAGCAGAAATCAAAACAAAATTAAAATCCAGAGATTGAGTGACTAGCGAGACTTGCCAACATCTCGACATCTTAAGAACCAAATCTAGTAAACTTCGAGCAGCCCAAGACTGCCAAACCAATGGTGCAAACTCGTGATGAAACAAAAATAAGAACAAAAGGAGCAACACATGTGACCATAGTGACTGGCGTTCCTCACCCAATTTCCATCATGAAGGACGCTACAAGGATGACATCTATAGGGTAAGTCATGAACCCTCGCCTACAGACTTCTGCAATACGTATATTACATTTGAAGTGGACAATGCCGCAGCCAGTTTACGTGGCATTTGGAATGCGTACAACAACTCACATTCTTATGAAAATTATGTTTACAAAATGATAACGATACGCTAATGCTATTGAACGCACGAGCGCAGTGAGTCACTGCTCTTACGTAATCGATAGGTTTGTGTTTTTTTCCTGCGGGTTGACTATGTACAATTGCGTTGTACAGAAATCTTCTTACGTAACGAAATCAGGTAAGTGAGGTTGATAACCTGAGCCAAAGCATGAAAAAAGGACATGAATGTGGGTCCGCGCAGAGTCAAAACTATTTCCATCTGTCTGCTCCATGCAATCTATGTCGGACTATTCCCCCCCCCCCCCATATCCTCATCCTCACTAAAAGTGCGTGTCAAAATTGTTTACTAGCACCCAGCCAAAAACAAACAAACAAACATCATCAAGAGTAAAGCAATTACCTCATGATGATTCTATGACCAGTTTTACTCAGTTTTCTAGTGATGCACGAAACATGATCGAAACATGTTGTACCTACATTATAGACAGAGTTAGTCTATGTATTAAAGAAAAAAAAAAAGAATATACAAAATCATCCTATCAGTATCCAGGACAGAGCGATTGGGAATCAACTTTGCATCGTGACAGGCGAATTCAAGATCAGTGTTTGGACAAAAATATAAAAGTATACATGTCGTAGATCCAAGGTGTATAGAATGGGTATAATATTCGTATCTGAAACACCAGCAACAAAACCTTTATGTCCTTCAAACTTCAACTCGTTACATTCAGCGGTCAGAGAATTCAGGACTGAGCTCATACAAACTAAAATGAGCTCTATCATTGCAGCATGGTTGAGGATTGTTGTTAGATCTCATCGAGAATGGAAGTAAAGTGGTACCTTTGGCTGATAAGCCCAATTAAATTTTCAAAAGAAACAATGCTGTGGAATATGCCCATCACAATGAGTCTGTTTGGCTACACTGGTTGTGCTGCCTCTAAGAATACAACAACTTGCGTCAAAACCTTTTGAGTGGAATAAATTTAATTTCACAACAATTTCTTTAGGTGTCTTGAGAATTTGGCCAATGTCATATTACAATCAAACAACAAGACTTTCTACATGAAATAAACCGGGGGAGCTTGTTTCACATCATATCAAAACATCTGAATTAAACAATCCCAAGAACCTCAATGGAAACTGGGTCAATAGTTTTAACACAAGTTGTATTCTCGATGAGATCTGGGTCAGTAATTTCAACACAAAGTACAACCAACGTATATTAAGTATATATGTGATATCGCAGCATGACAATTTTTTTTTTCATAATGTATAACTGGATAATTTTGACATATCGATGGGTCAGGAGAAGAGTGAAACGATATGCCTATCTGTTTCAGTTTGACATGAACAGGAACTTTTGTAATAAGTATATGTATGATTGTAATTATTTTTTAACATGGCAAACGAACTTAAGATACACAGTTGGAATTGTTTTGTCGAAAAGTGAAAAAATGATGGATACATTACGTAGATGATCACTCCGTATAGTTTGACCAGCGCTCAGACGTTCCTCCATTCCTTATGTTTTTCCTTGTTTGAAGAAGAACTCCCGTACCAGCTATCTTGATCCTCGTCGAAAGATTTTGGCTTTTCCGAAGACTGTAGGCCAGTGATGCAAGTCTGCCTCTCTCACGCTTCATTTTCGGGGGCAAGTCCGTGCGGATTGAGACTCTGTCGAGGGCAGAGGTGGGTTGGACCGGGTCACTTACCGGAGGAGTCGGCTGACGACGCGGTTGTCGTGGTTGACGGGACCTGTGCTCGTAGGCGTGGAGAAGCTTATCTCTGTCGTTCATCCGGGCAAAACGCACAATGATAGCGGGCGGCTGGGGTTCCGAGGTGCTCCTGGAAGAGCTTCGCTGGGGTTGTTGCAGCCGGTGAGCAGCCACGAGAGGAATCCGGGCAGCATCCTGTTCGGTGATATCCAGGAAGTTACAGAAGATCTCGTTCACAGATTCGAGGATGTTTTCGTTTGGCTTTGATGGCACTCCGTAGATAAGAAGGTTCTGCTTCCTATCGTAGATCTCGCTTAAGGTAAGTTTATCATCCAGTTCAGCAATTTTACTGTCAATGTAGGACCGCATTTTTGGAATGGCGTCGTTTTCAACGGCGTCCAGACGATCAGACGTGTGAGTCAGTCCAGTTTCCAAGTCGCAGATAGTCTTCTTGGTGTTTTTAAGCTCAGTTTTCAGGTTTGTAATTTCGTTCACCACTGAGTCTAATTTGGTATTCACCTGGGTGGTAAAGTTCGTAAACATGTTCTTCATTTCCTGCATGAACACGGAAAGTTCAGGTGGGACTATGGGGGCAGCAACCGGCTGGCCGCTAACCTCTACCAGTGAAACATCGCTGGCGCTGGACGCTGTGGAGGTGTTAACAGGACTGCAGGCGCCACCCGTTGCTACTGTAGGTAATATGGCGCCACTTATGGGAGCATTCCTAGCCACACCTTGAACAGTCTCCTTTTTCGAATTAGACGAATATGACACCTTCTTCGTTGCAGTATTCGAACGAAAGTTATAGTCCTTCTTTCTCACATCCATTTTGTTGGTAGTTATGGAGAAAGTTTGCGTATTTCCACCAATTTCTTGCAAAAATCCGGGAGCTTCTTCAAATGCGGTGCCGCTACTCTGACATCACGTGATCATTCTCATGATTGCTTGGAACATCTAAATCATCAAGAAAATTATAGACATTTCTCAACAATATAGTTTAAAGATTACTTAAAATATTCGAAGAAGTTACGGAATGCGAGTTACCAAATATAGCAGATGACAAGGTCTGTCTATATGCATTTCTACGAGTCAGCAATCAGGAAAATCACAAAAAGAACCATAGGACACTCAGTCCTTAGCTATTAAGAGTCATTTTCATTTTCTTTACCAGCAGTGACTAATAGGTATTTTGCTCAGTAAGTATCTCCTATGTATTATTTATGCTGTACTATAGCAATCAGTGTCTTGCTTTTTTTTACGTGTTTGTCAAAACAATACACAATAGTCACCATGTCCTTTCCCTTCTTCACGATATCCAGCATTTAAAGAGGCCTACCTATAATTCACTTTTCTTTCTTTCTGTGATGGGTTTATTCAAACTAATGTTTTCTATAAGAAGGAAATATAATAATACATATTCCTTTTGATTTATAACTATTCGTAACACTCAAATTTGTCTCTCTCCGTGTTGGAAATTAGAAAACGATCAGACACATTACCTTTTCATAATTATTTAATGTGTTCATAACAATTTTTCGCATTTCATCAGTGTTCATGGGGTGATTGTGATGTTTGTTACCCCTCTCTTCACTGTCGTTTATTCTATCATTGCTGATGATTGCAGGCAACTCCATAGACACAGTAAAGACACACACGTGAAACCAGACGGGACGGCTCAGACGAATTTCTTAAAATCGTACGTTTTATCCCACTCTGATGACTTACACATCTGTGTGTCTACTCACAATGAAGTGTCGCTCGGGTGGCATTTGATTGACCTAGTTTTTATAATAAGCTTTGCTACTTTGTAAGTTTAATAATGAATTTTGTCTTCTACTTTTGTGCAATATTTAACCTTATCACATAATCGACATTTTGTATGTCTTTGTACGTCCCCCCCCCCCCCCCCGCTTGGTTGCTGCGCACCCTGACTCGCCTGTTTCCCAATATTGAACACATTCATGACTCTTCCATCCCCCGCAATTTAATTTAGGTTTTCCCGGCCAATGTCGCACCTCCTTTAGTCCAATTCCAAATTGCTGTTTTCAATTTAGCAAACAGCCTAGATGACATGTTCGGTATTTTAATCTAATGATCTCTTTATCAAAATTCCTTTTGCACCATTCAAATTATCTCTTACCCCACCTTATTCACATTGACATTTTTTCCAACTGAAATTCGTAAGACAAGCACAACTTCGCAAACTGTTCATTCAATTTAGAATGATATGTCGTCGGTGGGGCGACAAGATTTCGTATCTACAAAATGTCAAATGATCAGGAGAGCCAAAACACATGGCGGCTAAAGCACTATACCAAATGGGATAGCCTTTCCTTTGACATGCCGTGGTGGCTTCATTTTGGGAGTAAGACAGTTGGGGTTTGGACAGGACATCACTTACCCAATTATTTGACCATTAATCCAAAAACCAACAAGAAATCGCCGGACATGGACATTTTCAGTTAAGGTCAGATTCTGAAAGAGCAGACTCTAAGCCTTAAAATGATATATAACTCAATCCAAATAGACTCTCTTAACCTATCTAAATATTGGACAGAAAGAACAAACTCTGGATAAGTGTGAACTGAGAAAGAAGGCTCTGAAGAACAGGGTCTATTCAAGAGCTTAAAGAAAACACTTTCATGTTATAATTATCATCTGACCATTCATCCAAAAATTTTCACCAAAATTGCAGATACAAGGTCCTTTTCGTTTATGATCCCAAGCTTTAGTATACTGTAGAAGAAGACTTGCTCTTTCAGAAAATATGAAAAAGTGAAGATTTGCTATATAGGTAGACCTGTTTCACCCATTTTCAGCCCTCACACAAAATCAGTGCGTGCGACTTTTTGTTTGTTTTGTGATGCACGATCACATAATAGTCATGTGATCACGTATATGCTGCGCTCGTTCATTCGAATTAATTTGGGGCATCTAATTTATTATGAACTGCAGTCAATTTAGCAGAACTGTTTATTTAAGGTTGTTGTGTTGTTTGTTTGTTTTTTTTTTTGTTCATCGTAGTTATTGCTTTGTAACCATCACAACTTTTCATATATTCGTATTCATTCTTTAAAATCATCTCGGCTACAGTTCTATTAATGTGTATTATCGAGATAATCGCTTATATCTTACAATGTGCTGCCATGACTGTAAGATGACGAAGCGAATCTGTGGTACTTGTACACGCATGCCTCATGACTTGTATAAAAAAGAGGCGTGTTACAGAACAACAAACTAGACATTGTGAGAGCTATTTTGGGCCACAGATAAGATACGAAAAACTTCTACCTATTAACATTGTGTAGATTAAGCAAAAAGTCACATCCAGAATCGCATTTTAAAAATGTTTAGCCTTCTGAAAACCAACATTACATGAATTTGATTTGAATGAATCTTTTTCGGAATTTGATAACTTATCCGCAAAATATAATGACTGGTATTGACTGAAATACCCTTTTCGGCCAGTGCTGGTGTAGTTGCATGCCTCTAGAGTACGTGCTAATTTAATTTTTTTTTCACAAATCCGAAAGGTACATATACCAATTTCATTGATGGAAATGCTTAATTGAACCTACAAGTTGCAATAGAGAATGACAGAATGTGCTCTAACGAGAATTTTTGCTACATTGAATAAACGCTCTATCAAATGGACTGACAAAAGTGCGTAATTGCCCGAGACAACCTATATTACTTCCCACGGTCATGGATACATTTAACTTGATTTGATTCTGCAGTATGTGGATGATAATTACACATTGTGTGCGTGTGTGTGTGTGTGTGTGTGTGTGTGTGTCTGTGTCTGTGTCTGTGTCTGTGTCTGTGTCTGTGTCTGTGTCTGTGTGTGGTTGTGGTACGTACATTGTGATGTATCGCCTCCCTGGACAAACTTATCGCCCCCAGGACTGCTTCCTAATCACCCCCAGGTCTGAGGAACAATGGCTCACACGATACCGTATTGTTTCGTTTTCTTTTTGTTTCCTTATTTTATTCTGATGAGATGCTGATGTGCATTTCTGCACGTACAACAATCGAAACTTCATTCCATGAATGGAGAGCTGTGCCAAAGTACAACATGTTTATGCCATTAAAGGGTAATAATGAAACCACCGGTTATAGGGAGAACCCGGGGCAAGGTGGATCAAACTCTTTTGCCCAGCCAAAACGGGAATTCAAAATACAGTAAAGAAAGACTTCCGGTTTATAGTATTACCTTAGGACTACCGCTAACAAATATGTCCAAATTATCAGTTTTATCAATTACTGTGAACTTGAAAATGTATAAAAATTCCATTGTGCCCCAGATCATTGGGACAAAGTGAAACACTTTTCACAGATGTTGTCTTCTACATAGAAACCTATTCCTACTGCTAAATTTCTCTACTATATGGCCTTGTACATTCTTGTACAATTTTGAATGTCCTATTTCCTTAAAAACTTACTCACAGTTTTAGAATTAAAGAGTATCTCGGCCCAATATAAATGACCTTTTGTCCGTGTGGTAATTTTCCACTATAGGATTTTAAGCGTTTTCTAAATCTGTAATTGAAAAAACCTAATTTGTAATATATTTCGAGGAATTGCATGCAATTTTCATGACCTGTTTTGTCACGTGGCCAACTCCAGAATAGTGATTAATGACGTGTGAGCACGGAGTCGAGATCAGATTCTGCTAGCAATTCAATCTAGCAACTACAGGAGAGCGTTGCTGCAGCAAGGCATGCGGCGTGCTGCCCTGCTGCGCGGCCTTGGGCATAGAAACGTACCAAACTTCATTATACCCATACAAGCCCATTAGTTAGGCCTGTTGCACTTGTTCCACCTTTCCACTTCCCCTTTGCCCCAACCATGTATGATTTTTTCCGACATGCATCACTGTGACGTCGACCAATATTTGTTAGCCCTGATACAACGATTCATGGTAACGATACACCGTTACCATGGTTTTAGAGATATTCAATAAGAACGATAATTTGGCATGAAATATGTAATTATCAATTATTGGCTTTGAGTAATGAAAAAAACAGACATTTTCTCTAAAAACACAAATACAATTACTTATTTGCAAGGCTCTGATATCAAAAGATGTAGCCTCCCTATAGAGGGTTCTTGGCGCGTGAGCTTTAGATACAAGACTGAATATACATATATTTAATTCGGGTGTTTCACTTTGCCCTGTGTTCCTCTTTGTCCCGGGTTCCCTTACCTTTAATACATGGCTCTGGCACACGTGTATAGGTTTTCCCGCCTAATTTCCTCAGATTTGTTTTTGAATTAATGAAAAGGCGTTAAAATGCAACTGATTTCAATCACTGCTCTATTCTCACTGTTCATTTTAATTCTTCGCATTAAATTTTGTTTCATGTCATTCTCTTTAAATTATTTGTTATTTAATTAGAGAAAAATTCATTCAATTTAACGACTCAAAGTTGACATTCATTTTCGCACCATCGGGGATAGATGTGCAATTTCGACCCTAATACCAATTTCAATTTCATTTATAGGAAAACAACTTCGCACTTTGAACATTTGAATTCAATCAACAAAAGAAAGCTCCCACGCGTTTAACGTGTCATTTTTTTTTTTGCACTGTGGTGTATTGGATTGTATGATATCCTTTTCATTATAAAGTTTCATTTATTCAGTTCAGTCTATTTGTATCACTGTGTATGGTGTGTATTCATGCCAATACAGTGTATCGCTGTAACTTACAATAAGGGATTGGTCATTTCTCGGAATTTTGTCTACGTTCATATTTACATTCTTTAGTCTATTCCGACCTTCTGCCTGTCCACACATGAGTCATAAGTTGCCACAATCGCCTCAGCTGTAGACCAGTTTAACCCAAGAGTATTGCCAGTGACACTGTCTTGCTGGTTGTCAATGCTTAGCCCAAAATTTTTGTCAGTAGGGTCTATCCTAGATATTCATGTATGCTCTTCTCTAGCAGATAAAGGTTAAAATCTCATTTCACCTTTTGCATTAAGTTTGCATATTGTTCCAGCAGAAGAGTAATGAAAAAGAATACATCAATTAATAGAAACAGCGAGATCCAAGATCCTTCACTTTCAATCGGAAGTTCCGAGTTCGAATCCCTGCCCTTATCCATGGACAAAAAGATTTTACCCATCACACCCCTTTTGAGCCAGGTGTATAAATGGGTAGACTACCTGACAAATTTTCATAGGGTAGCAATAATGGCAGGGCCCTTTGGCTAAGCGGTTGTAACACTAGAGAAACTACCCAGATGGATGAAGAAGGCCTTCTTCTTCTTCTTCTTATTATTATTATTATTATTATTATTATTATCATTATTGGTATTATTATTATCATTCTTATTATCATTATTATTATTATCACTATTATCATTGATATCATTATGATAATTTTTGTTATTATTATCATCATGTCATCATCATTGTTCTTGTTGTTCTCTATCACTATCATTACTACTATTACATCATTATTGTTATAAACTTTTAAAAAATGTAATTCGTGCATTGAAATCAAAGACACTTTCAGTTCTTTCTCAAAATTGAGATCTACTCAAAATTACAATAATGACTGATCCATTCATCTCAAAACTGAAAAGAAGATTTGTTTGTTTTTGTATCCCTCAAGCAGTATAGGTCGGGACAAATTCAGTGCATCTTCCCCATAACACAGAAATGCCATACCAAATGCATAATTTCATACAGTCTTTATATCATTGGTTTCACCATTCGTTTTAAATTGAAAGCTCTGATTGTCTCGAAAGATCTGAGTTAAAACCATAGTGAATGATCAAGGTCAGAAACGAAGTTTATCAAACGGCAATAAGTTGACTTCACTGGCTATCGAACAACCTGGCCGCAGCTAGTGCGTGGCTAAGTTGGGACTTGAAATTTCTTACATACAGCCATGTAGAATCAGGATTTTGCGCTGCTGGTCAATATGTACATCATTAATTTTTCGCAAAACGAATGCTGATTTACTGAAAGCCACACACTAAAGTTGTCTGGATGACCCCTTCTTTCACTTGATAATTCTTTGAACAGTTGAAGGCGACGGTAAAATTACAGAATACAATGATAATAATCGCACCATTTCACTCATTAGTGTTGGTTTGGACTGCTTGTTTTAACATCAGTAACAAAATCCTGTGGATGATATTCTCTGTTGGAAAACAACTTTTGCCAGGTCCGCAGAGTCCTGTAAAATTGAGATGATTTAAAAGGCACTCGGACAATACATGCTTAACAATTACGATGTTTCTAAACCGTCATAGAATACATGCTGCATGAGGGGTACATAGCGATGAAAAATAGAAAAGAAACTATAAGAAACTTGTACATTACTGTATGTTATGCTTAAAAGATTCAGTATGTTACCAATGCGAAACTTCATAACAGAGGGAATGTTTACAGTACATTCTAGTAGAAAGAGTTTGATGAACAGGCATAATATATGTGACCCTGCATCACAAAACAAACATAATTCGCTGGACATGGATTTTTAGTTAAAGGGGCCCTGAAATCCAAATGCAAGTTGATTTGTGTTGATATATGATACCCTCAACATCAGTTTTGCGGTAAAACGAATATGTAGAAACATTCCATATATTTTTTTACGATTTTTTCTTCTATTTTTCTTCAGATTACTTGGGAACGCCAGGAAAAAATCCTTCCAAACCAATCAATAATAATATTTTTGAGATGACATCATCTGTCAATCATTGCTAAAGTACTGAAATGTTTAGCAAAAGACATTGGAATGCACGATCCTCGCGACTGAGCATAACTTGCATGTTTCTGTCATATTAATGTGATTAACAAAAGACATGTAGGGATTATCAGATTAAGCAGAAATTGAGCATGTTCTATCAAAACATTCTGTCCATGATTAGTGTTAACTTTCAAAGGGGTGGCATTATCCTTTCAAAAGTTCTTAGACTTGAAAGTGAAGAGTGTGCAAAGGATTTCAAGAAATGAAAACGGGCCTCAAAGACATACCTGATCATTTTATTTTCCTCCCGAAGAGGGTTGTAGAACTACTGCTGAAAACTTTCGCATTCATGTTATGATCCCAAATTACAGAATAATGTAGAAGAAGAATAGCTCTTTCAGAAAATATGAACAACTCAAGATTGACTTGGTTGACTAATTTCACCTTGTTTGAGTCCTCAAGTAAAATCAAGGGGTACAACTTTTTGTTCGTTATGTGATGCACGGTCATATATACTAAGAGTTTAGTCCATGTTTGAAAATTTTGAAGTATGGTCTCTGTCATAAAGTACAAAATAATACCCTTTAAATGATGTATTGGTCACTACATATAAAGGTACATTTTTGTTCTGGTCAAAAGAAATAAAAAATTGTCTTTTTATTCTCTTTATTTTTCTGGACCTTAAATCGCAAATATCTCCATTTGGCAAATATGGACTTATCGTTTTTTTTTTTTGCGAACACACTTTTATATATATATATATATATATATATATATATACATACATATATAATCGTTGGTTTCAGTAAAACCGCAAAATGAAAAGAAGAGAATATTGCATTATCTACTAATTAATCGTACCAAAGTTTCGACACATCACCCATCCCTCCACCAGGATAACGGACATACAGGTAGAGTAACAAGAGATGGCACTACTATTTACCTTTCGAAAATTTTGAAGTACGGTCTCTGTCATAAAGTACAAAATAATACCCTTTAAATGATGTATTGGTCACTACATATAAAGGTACATTTTTGAAGTTCTGGTCAAAAGAAATAAAAAATTGTCTTATTATTCTCTTTATTTTTCTGGACATTAAATCGCAGATATCTCCATTTGGCAAATATGGACTTATCGTTTTTTGCGAACACACTTATATATAAATATATATACATATATAATCGTTGGTTTCAGTAAAACCGCAAAATGAAAAGAAGAGAATATTGCATTATCTACTAATTAATCGTACCAAAGTTTCGACACATCACCCATCCCTCCACCAGGATAACGGACATACAGGTAGAGTAACAAGAGATGGCACTACTATTTACCTTTTGTGTAAGATACTTAGAAACCACTTGATTATTATTTTTTTTTTACTTTAGAGTGAATTGCTGCATTCACTCAATCCATATTTGAATTTTACTCTCCGTTTATCATTTCGTCGCTCGGTGGGAAATACCAGAATACCTTGACAAAAGACTATCAAAAGACGACCAAACTGGCACTGCCAGCTCCAGGTCTTCAGTGTGTCGTGAAAACTCGAGGTAGGCCTAACTAAAGCTAACTTTTTGCTTGCTACATATGAGTGAACCCTACTGCTCCTCGGCAGATTATGCTTTACACTCGTAAACAGAAGATCATATAGGTTCAAATGCTTCGTGACAGGAACACCCTCAAAAGGATATTTTGCCCTAATATCCTTCCTCAGCCAGGACTGGTACCCAGGATATCGTAGGAAATCATTAAAATGATTTTGGCCGTTATTATTATTATAAAAAAAATTGATTGATTTGGTTAGATGATTGTAATAAGCTTAACACCTCTATAGAAAACAAATTACATTTATTTTTTACCAAAAGACAGATAGATATCAACAAAATTAAGACTACTGTGTAAAATCTACAATTTAATCAAGTTTGTTCGACAAAATTTTTTGACGTATGATGTTTTAAACATAAGCCCTCACTTTGATGTCTAATAATGTACAACGATTGCAAATCAAAATGTCAGATTTATAATCTCAGTAAGTTAAGAACCGATTAAACTTCATAATTTATTTACTGTATAGAGGAAGCGCGGTATGTTGAGCCATTTTTTTTTTTCTTCTGGCATGTTTCAACTAAAATAGCTGATTATCTTGAAGAAATAAGTATTTTGTTTTGCCGTCTTGTCCGATCATTGAGACACGTTTTGTACTAGTTCTTGGTTGCTACCCCACACAGAGAGCCAGTATAACCTTTGAAAAAAAAAGGTCAAATGGCTGAACTTGTCCCC
Source organism: Diadema antillarum (assembly GCF_040938485.1). NCBI lineage: Eukaryota > Metazoa > Echinodermata > Echinoidea > Diadematoida > Diadematidae > Diadema > Diadema antillarum. Next base: position 38,329 of record NW_027272728.1, read on the forward strand.
GCCTATGGGGTAAAGTTGATCAAACGTCTGGGTTAAGTTGTGCCAGACTGGGGTAGGTTGAGGATTGTTCAAAATAAAGATTAATCAAGTACAACAGCATTATTTGCTTGAAATTATTATATTAATGTTGTTTAGTATACAACGACACCAAACTAAATAGATAATTATCTTCTGTTCATGGTTATAATGATTTGTAATTACCACTTTATTTTTGGGAACAAACTTAGTCACTTTCATTATTATTACCATAAGTACTTTACTAACAAAACGAAGAATTTAAAGTTGTTGAGAAAAGTCAGCTCCATCCATCTGTTACCAATTTCATGTCTGACAAAGCAAACCATGTCCCAAATAGCGTTGACCATTACCCGAACTAAAGCCCAAACATCGTTAATGTTATAGCACAGCAGTGAATGAAATATTTCAAACACATCCCGTACTCGGTGTTTCTTTTCAATAAAACAAAAAGTACCCCCGAAGAGTAGATCATTGTCCCATTAAACATAAGAAACGTAAGAACTCACTGTTTTGTCTGCAGAAAAACCAAATATTTGTTACTACAAAATTGAGGTATTATTGCTTTGTGTCTCTGTACAGAGATACCAACTTAATGAAGTCTTGGGGAAAATCAAGATTGGCAAACGTAGGAAGGAAAATTACTTCAATCCAACAGCCAGTCTGAAGTTACAACTTTAAATTCTGGGTTTGCGTGTGTGGTTTGGCAGTGGAATCTCGTTATGACAAATTCTTCAGATCCAGGAAGATTGCTTTAGTATGTTAAGAATGCGGAGACGATGAAATAAGAGGAAAAATCTAAATGTTGCTGCCCAAGAAAATAATTGTGTTATATCAAGGTTTTGTTATATCAAAGTTGTTATTTATAACAACTGAAACAAGAGTCTTATTTAGTACTCATTTTTAATTAGAAATTAAGACATCAAGACTAAACTGTTCTCGCGTTTCTCGTGTGTTTTGAAAAGAGAGAGGAAAAAGTATATTGCATAAAAATGCACGATAACAATAGCCCATCTCAGAAAATTGTAACAGCTTCAATGCAACAAGTAGAGTTCATGCCAGTGACATGAGTGCCTTGGCCTATTAGAGTAAAACATAAAAGTTTCTCTTCAAGATCAGAATAATAAAACAAGGCAGGTCCTTGATATTTTACATTATTAACCCCTTGCCAAGTGAACAGACGTGTGGCACAATGATATCAGAATCAGTTTTACATATCAAATAAAGCTGTTATTTGCCTTTAGCTATACAGGTTCAAAAAATCCTTACCTTCTAACATATCTGGAATGTTGTTAATAGTTACTTTCATATCAGAAAAATGAAAACGATGTAAATTGCTTCACAATGATATAATACTATATTTGGCGAGATATGCCAGACCTTAAGGATCCATAGGATCTTGCTCAACTAACCCCAATCTGAATATATGTACTGCGTGAATACACAATTTCTGTGAGATCATTGTTTAAAAAGCTATTATAGTAGAAAGACCCACACCTGGACGATCATTATCTAATATTCATCTTATAGCTATGCACTATGCAAGATTGACAACTGGATTTTCCCTCTGCAACAAAAGTTTTGTGATACATCGTAATAATAAAAAAAAAATAATAATAATAATAATTACGATGGGTTATGGCTCATGCCATGGGTCGTACCACTGGAGTGTCTGACACGTCTATATTTGGGATAGGGGTAGTGGCTCAAGTCAACTTTTCCCTGTGCTCAACTCATCCCGCCTTCCCATGCATCTCAAATCCCAACATCTTTCAGGTTTGCTAAATTTCTGTCATTTAATAGATATTTTTAAACTGATAATAGACAGATTTTTCAAAAAGGTTCTTAAATTTATCGAAGAGCACAACATAATATCTATAATAAGACTGGTGTAATCCCGCTCCTGAAACTGATTCACATAAAAAGCAAAACCAAAAAGAAATGAAATGAAATGAAACTAAATTAAATCAAATGACATTAGATTTAATCAAATAGTCGCAGTTCCAATGCCGCATACTAATCAGATTATTTGGGAAGGCCGCGAGAGTAGACTTTACTCCCAAGGTCACAGAGCGTGTTTGTGTAAACGGAGAGCTACAAGACGAAGGCTAGGTCATTTAACCCTATAAAGCCCAAGCTATTTTGACCCCTTCCAGGCCCAAGGGGGGGGGGGGGGCACATTGTGCCCCCTATATAACTTCGTTATTATATGATGTATGACCGTCATATTTGGTACATGAGTAGAGCAACTCATACTCTACATGACCCAATATTTGAAATTTCTCAAGGTCATCCACTGAGGGCGCTATTCACCATTATATAAAGATATACGTAAAAAATACGCTAAAATCAGGTTTTTTCTTTATATTTCTTTATCACCAGTATATATGGGTTTTTTTTTTAAATCAATCATTTTCATATTTACCACAAAGGAAAAGCAAGTCAACCTTCACTGTTTGTTATGGTTGTACTTTCTCAATGTCAACATGTGGAGGCGCTATTCATTGCAATATAAAGAGATATATGAAACCTATGATGTATTGCTTGGAATGGGTACATATATTGGTATCATATGTCACATTTCCAAAATATTGAAATTTTGAGTTTGTAGATTGATAATATGATAAACAAATGATATTACCGGCAAAGCTTGTGTAAAGATAACACAAAATAAAAGGGAAGTCTTTGGAAAATGCTGTAATTTCGATTATTTCTATCATATCTATTGTTTGATGCCTATATTATATAAAAAATGAAGGAAATAATAAGAAGACCATTTCAGGGTAATTCACAACCATAATCACTTCATATTTTTGTCCTTCAGCAAATTACACCCAAGAAAACCGCCCTTTCATCCATTATTTATATTGTTAACTGAAATTGGAACGGAAAAATATCCAAAATCTGATGAACATGGTTGTCAGTTTACGGTTGCCATGGCAACCAGCAATATCGGACATAGCTGAAGTATATATCAACATGTTCGCAATAAGATTTTAGGAAAAGTCACCAAATTTCGTTGAAATCGGGTAAAGGGTGTAGGAGTGGCAAATGAAAATATGGTAGGGGGGCACACTGTGCCCCCCCCCCCCCCCCCTTGGGCTTTATAGGATTAAGGGACAGAAAGAGGAAGATGAAATGTGCCGAATAGGCAGATTTGCTGATTCCCAACTTAATGCAATGATCCCGAGAATGCTCATTTTATTGTACTTTTAAACAATACTCCATTGACACACTTGCATGAGCACTGAATCTATTTCTTTATACCATCGGACCTTACCCCTGCCTGACATGCACCACTACACACACATCTTCCCTCCCAATGTATCACATGATCACTCTCATCACGCCACAGACAGCCACAAGACAACCCGAGAAACAGAAACACGTCTGCCTAGCAGGCAATTGCATCATTAAGTTTAGTTATTATATGTTTCATTCTGTTTCTAATTTTTCATTGAGCAATATGTTGGTATGTACTTACAGAAATATATTGTTGAATGTTTTGCAATTGCTAAATATGTTGCTAAGTATGCTCTCATGCTGAAACTGTACTCCGTGTATAATGTTTATTACTCCATATGATCTGTTATGCTCAAAACATCTATTCCATTTTGTATAAGCAGAAAATAAAGCTGATGAAGACGTGAGGTCGAAAGCTTGTACTACCAGCCGGCATCGTGCGACATATTCTGTTCTTATTATTGTCTCGATTAAACACTCAACAAAAAAATTAAGTTCCCCCGTAGCATTTTTGGATATATCTCAAAAGAATATTTCACCGATTTTCATAATTCAAACGGTAATGGATAGGGAATTTTTATTACCCATAACATGAATGGCATATCATTGCCACCAGATATCATCATTGGTGTGAAAATGCATTTTATGTCAAATGCATGGAAAAAAGCAGTACTTTAGTGATTTGCATTGACTTTTACACAAATAATCAAACAATCAGTCATGATTCTGAACTTTAAAGCATGGTTTATTGCATATTTTTCTATCTCTTTCTTTTCATGAGCATACAGTGAGGTATTTAATAATTGATATGTCCACCTTCAATGACCAGCCGGCATCTCTTCCTCTTACTGTTTAACTAAAGTTTGTACTTGGCGCTGTTCAGTGTTGGCCCATGCTCTCTGCAAGATGCACTGAAATTCTTGCAGTGAAGTGTCATCTTTCACCTTCTTGCTCGCTTTCCGCTTAAGGATATCCCAAAGATTCTCTATTGGATTACAGTCCCTAGTCTCCTGGCCACCTCCTTAACCGGAACCCCAGCTTCAAGGAAAGCTGTAGCTCTCCCACTTTCAAGAATTTGCAGACGCGGCATGATGCAAAATGGCCATAAGCACATTGGTGTGATCAACCCAAATTGGAATTAAAAAGCAAATAAAAAAAACACAAAGATCATTTGCTAACTTGCATAGGAAATGTACACAATGTGCTTCATATAACCTTAAGTGCAACTTTTTTCCCATGCATTTTTACATAAAATGCATTTTTTTTTTCACTCCAATAATGATATCTGTTGGCAATGATATGGCAATGACATTCATGTTATGAGTAATAAAATTCCCTAACCATTCCCATTTAAATTATGAAAATCGGTAAAATACTTTTTGAGATATATCCAAAAATGCTAGGGGGAACTTACTTGTTTTCGAGTGTATATGTATATGTATGTGTAAATATATATTATTGTATATATGTATATAGTATATATATATATATATATATATATATATATATATATATATACATATAAGCCCTGGTAAAATATAACATGTATGTGTGCGTGTTATATATATATACAAACATATATATGTACATATATATATACACTCGAAAAAAAAAAGTAAGTTCCCCCTAGCATTTTTGGATATTATTATCTCAAAAAGCATTTTACCGATTTTTATAATTCAAATGGGAATGGATAGGGAATCTTATATATATTATTTTGTTTGAAACTTAATTACCTCACATATTATTCGTCAAGTAAATCAAGTCAAGTAATCAAGTGTCGTTTTGGTGGTTATTTTCGAAGATGTGAACACAATATTGTAGATCCATTATTGCAATCACATATTGAAATACTACTGCAAGAATTATAAGGAATTAGGTACATTTATAAAGCTCTTCTTGGAAAAACAAAATGTTTACCTTTGATATGTTTTAAATGGGAACGACATTTGGATAGTCCCCTGAAACTGTCAAAATGGAAAGTTTCATATCATGATATTTCGTTTTACTGTGGACATAGGGTTGAGAAATTTTCAGTATAAAATAGTCTATAGAATTTTGTTTTTAAATAAGCAACTGTATGAGATGAAAAATAGTTAGTAGTGATAAATGTTCGCTTTGTAAAAAAAGACTTGGAAAATATTGTTCCTTTCTTTTATGAATGTGAAACTAATAAGTCAATCTGGAATGAAACTGAAAAAATGATAAATGAAGGTTCTAGATCACAGATAAAATTTAGTCTGGAAAATATCATTTTTGGTTTTAAAGAATATAAATTTTGTGTGAACAAAAGTTAAAAAACAAAGTCCCTATAGGTTTACATCTATGAAAACAAAAATATTGAATGTATGCAGATGAGAGATATATTTATTCTGTTTTGGGTACCATCAAGAAGTTTGGTTCCAATATTTGTGGAAATGTTTACGAGAGAAATGTTAAGAAAAAAAAAGAGATTATGGTTGAATTGTTCGAGTTTTTATCATGTTGACATGGAGAAAATAAAATTGTCCATGGAGGGCTAAAAAGTTTGGGAAAGAAAAGCTTGTTAAACCTGAGTCACGTGAAATATAATATATACTAAATCTCATCTGAAATGAATTAATTCATTTAATTGATTACAAAAAATGAAATAATTAATGTTTTCATTAAACTTGTGTTTGTGTTCGGCTATGTTTTGATCACCCAACACTCAAAACTCAAACAACTGTACGTGCCCCAAAGCATCCTGTAATTAAAGGACAAGTCCACCTTCACAAACATGTGGATTGTGTGAATGCAATAATATTAGTAGAACACATTAGTAAAAGTTTTGGGAAAATCGGACAATCCGTTCAAATGTTATGAATTTTTAAAGTAACTGCTTAGTCACTGCTAGATGAGAAGACTACTACAGTGTATGATGTCATATGCGTACAACGATATAAAGAAAATAAGGATGATTTCACAAAACTTTAACTTTTTGAATAAAGTGCACGTTTCTTCGACTGATTACTGACATATATGTAAAGGGTATTATCATTCCCTCTGCCTTCTGAAAGAGAGAAGTCAGGTGTTCTTTTGTTATGCGAGAAACGTGTATGGTGAATTTTCTTTATTCTTTCTTTATATCATTGTGCACATGTGACATGCCAAGCTATCGTAGTCTTTTCATCCAGCTTTGAGTGAGCAGAAACTTCAAAGATTCATGACTTTCGAACGGATTGTCCGATTTTCCTCAAACTCTCACTGATGTGTTCTACTAATATTGCTGCATTCACTCAACCCACATATTCATTAAGATGAACTTGTCCTGTAAGTGAAGAGAGCTATGACTAAGACACCGTACTCAGAAGTAAATGAACTTCACACAAAATGTATCTTTAAATCATTTCTTACTACTGGATAATCTCCGCCAGTTGCATCACTTCAAAATACCATTTACGTACATGCACATACACATGAGCTCAAGTTAGCAGTGTGTTTTGTGGAACATGTAGGAAATGATACCTAACAAACATTAATTGTCTTCATAACCATAACATCTGATTACCTTGGCTTTGCAGGAAAGTTAAGAATGGACTCATGAACGCAACAGAAATAACTGCGGACAGTTGTATCAAAATCCGAACTTTCTGAACTACAAAGTCTAAAAGAATTTCAAAAATAGGTAAACTTTCCTGAACTGATTGAAGACTGAGGTTCCCTAGGCGATAAGAAGCAATCACGATAGAAGAATTTGTGATAACGCTAGGTAGAACGATGGCAATATGAAGTCATAAACGCGTTGACTGGAACCCCAAAGGAAAATTGTAAGTTTACGAGGCAGAGTGCATGTGCATCGGGCCCCATTTCGTAAAACCTTTGTCAATAACAAGTTACGATAGTTGTTACAAGCTACTACAACCACTGCATCTGATTGGCGGGAGCAAATTTGTCACAAAATGTGGCTTTATGAAACGGGACCAAGGTGTGAGTAGGTGCTGTGATGCTCGTCTATCGATGCTGCTCAGACTGCATCACGACCTTGAAACATCTTTCTCTCTATAACCTGGGTTGCGAACTCGAAGTGGAGTGAGAACTCGACGTTAAGCACAAAGTCGGAGTGGGAACTCGAGGTTAGAGTATGAACGGAAGGTAGGAACTCGGGGAAGAACCCTTAACGAATTGGAACAAATTTTCAGTAGCTGAAAAAAACGTGTTCTGATTTCATATATATATATATATATATATATAAAACATATAATTCCGCAGTTACAATGCATACTTGATGCTTGACGAGAATTCCTCATTGATTAATCACTGGTTACTCCATTGTACCTTTGGATAGGTTCATCACTCACCCTTGTCATGCTGGTTCAAATCCCTATCTCATTCATCCATTTCACATAACAATACATGCATTCCTTCTTACCTTCTTTTTCCTTCATTCATCCATTTCCTTCCCTTCCTTCTCCTTCTAACCTTCCATGCCCTTTGTGCCTTGTTTGTCCTACGTCTTTAATACCGCGAGCGTCTTATGCCTGTCTTTGTGCTTTTGTTCCTGTATGTTTTGTTTCTGTATTAGAAGTTCGACTTTCTGAGTGGCCCACATCTCTACAAGCTTGTCTTTTACGTGGGCCACTCTTTTCCAATAACACAGATATTTTGAACATTGGTTTCACATGTATACACTGTATGTATACATGAATATCTAGTTTTGTTGTATATATCATATTTTATCCCTTGAACTTGTATCAACAAAAAATGTGCTATTTTCAATAAATCGCATTTATAAAATTATAAATGAAAATCCGTTTTTGCGAGAAGGATACAAACATACAGGGTTTCTGCCCCACAACAGTGCATTGTTACATTGTTGGTCGGTCGGAGCAAACACCAGCGCATTTTTCTTATACACAAAATGCAAAACTTCAAACATTCTTACTATTGTTAATGGGCTTCATGAATTGTTTTAAACGATCTGATTTTATGTTTTATAATAATCAGAAATGTAAGCCATGATGAATTAAGAATATCAGAAACAAGAGCTTGTCAAAGAGTAATAGATTGTCTTCAGTAGCAATCCATCAATCTGGTCAGAGCAATAGCCTATCCATCCGTTTGTGGCATTTGGGCCTTGAAACTTCTTACATGTACATACAACCGAAATTACGATCAGCTGACGATGTAAGACTGTTGGTCAATGTGAGTACATCATTTTCGCACAAATAAACACTGCCTTGTGGTGGGAAAGCCACAAACATGTAGCCCGGGTTACCCCTCCCTTCAAAGCGACTGCAATACCAGAGAAGACAATAACAATCATGTCAGCAGGTGATCGCTTCTTCAGTCTGAATTATGTAATCGTAATCATATGGAATGGACTGCTTGTTTTTACGGGTAACAAAATTTTTGGTAACAAACAACAAGGTTTTGGTGATACATGTAATTATTGTTGTTCCCTGTTGTAAAGGAACTTTTACTAATGGCGCAAATCTCTTTAAACTTTAGATTATGAAAGGCCCTATAGTACAATTAAGATCACCATTGCTATATTTTACGCAGCGATGAAATTGGAGAGCAGCTAAGCAATTTTTATCTATTAAAAAGGAGTATGCATAGTTCGTCCAGAAAGTACATTGAATATGATATAACTTTTGAACGGATTATCCGATTCCAATGAAACTTTCACAGGTGTGTTCACTGATATCACTGCATTTACTCACTCCACGTGTATATGAAGGTTAACAGAAGAAACTTTTACTATAGAGTAAAGAGTTTCATATAGCCAAACATATTTGCTGGATTTTGCTAAAAAGAAAACAAAATGTAATTGCTCCATAGTTGACCATGCAGTGTTTGTTTGGTTTTTGGTTGTGTGTGGGTGTGGGTGTGTGTGTGTGTGCATGTGTGTGTGTATTTACACGAAACGAGAAAAACCAAAATCGTGGTGCCACTCTATGCGAATGTGTCTATACACCGATCTTACAAGTATAAAACGTTTGCCGTCGCCCGTCTATCCAAATCATAGGCGATCTTCGAGACTGGCTCTTGTCGGTTGCGAAGTGAGCCTTGCTGTGTCTAATTATGATGCTGCCCCATTTGGCCTGATCTCTCTATCGCCTGAGCAGAAAAAGAAAGAAAGAGAGTAAAACAGAAAAAAAAAATATGTGTATTTAATGTTTGTAATGATAGCGATAGTGATAATGATGACGAAATAAACATAATTAATCTTTAGATGACGATGATAATTGTCCGGGTTATCCTTGGTTTGTCGGTCTAGAAGGACATGAGAACACAACTTCCTTTCGGGGGTGTTCCCGTCTACTAGAATTCGATCCTATGATATTCTGTTAGACAGTCTGACAGCTGTATGAAAGCGTTATCCTCTAATCCACAGTACTCCCTGTTCGCAGAGAATGTACTCATAGTCTTGACGATACCGAAGGCCTAGACCTTTGGCAGTTTGGGGATAATAACCTTTTTGTCAAAGACGTCGTTGGTGTGTGACAAATACTACAACTTAGCGAGACGTAACTGAAGAGAACCACGACCCAAGAAAGTACTACGGTGTGACGTCAGTTACGATGCCTTTGTATCTTGCTTCTTCCTCAAGTAAATAAATCTGCTCTGATGAATATCTATTTTATTCTGCATAGTACATTATCCAAACAAAGGTAGTAACTGTTGTTCGTCCATCACCTGGCCAGGTTAGTTCAAACTTACAAATTTGTTCTTGCCCCATACGTGTGCATCTTGGCATTATCTTCTACAGCTTCAAGACAACGACCGACGACAACTTGTGCAGCTGCTTTAATTTAAACTTCACAAATTGTCGCCATTGGGGTCACAGATTGGGAACTGCACTAGCAGAGGCGAAAATTTGTGCAGGGGCGACTATTTGTGCCGCAACAGACATCTTCGTAACTAGCAAATCTGCAGTCGCGAACTAGTTTCAAGCTCGGTGAGATATCCGTTCATTCGTTCGTAAACCGACACAGCAATATTTTCAGTTCTCAATGTATGTATATGTCTACTTGAGAACTGGTATCTCATTGAGCTTGAAACTAGTAGTCTAGTGGGATTTCTGAAAAAGAGCTCTCTAAAATGGTGTTAGAGGCATTTTTGAGTAAAAGTTGGAAACCGGTCTCTTTTGCCTAATTTGAGTATGCTGAATCCGAAAAATCCGGTTCCCAAGCGAATTTCACCAATCTTGACCATCTAATTTGCATAAACAAAATGGCTGCCAAGCCACAGAAATTATCAGTTTCAGATTCGCATTTTCTAGTAATTCTTTGCAAATGAGCTGGAAAAAAATGTGGTTTGAAATGTTTTTTTTTACAGAGAATAGAATAACCAATTTAAGGGATAAACGTTTCTCAGGTGGTTAAATAGTATATTTCATTCATAATTATGCAAATTAGGACTGAAATATGCAGATAAATATATATATCTATATACACTAAGACTGGAAGAGTAATTTTGGCTTTTTATTTCTTGAGAGGCAAATTAAATACAAAATATGTAGACTTTAAGGTTTTGAGGGTTAGGAAAACTCCGGTTCCCGAGCGAAATTCGCCGATCTTGACCATCTAATTTGAATAAACAAAATGGCTGCGCAGCCACAGAAATTGTCAGTTTCGGACACGGATTTTCTATAAATTCTTTGCAAACGAACTGGGAAAGAAGTGATTTGATATTTAGTACATAGAATAGAAGTAGCATTTTGAGGGATAAACGTTTCTCAGATGGTAAATAGTATATTCTATTCATAATTATGCAAATTAGTACTGAAATATGCATATTAATATACATTAACACTGGAAGAGTTATTGTTACAATGTTTTTCTTGAGAGGCAAGATAAACACTAAATATGTAGACTTTAAGGTTTTGAGGGTTAGGAAAACTCGGTTTCCCAAGCGAAATTCACAAATCTTGACCATCTAATTTGCATAAACAAAATGGCTGCCAAGCCACAGAAATTGTGAGTTTCAGACACGCATTTTCTGGATTCTTTATTTTTTATTTTTTTAAACGAGCTGGAAAAAAGTGATTTGAAATCTATGTACATAGAATGGAAGTAGCAACTTTGGGGATAAACGTTTCTCAGGTGGTAAATAGTATATTTCTTTCATAATCATGCAAATTATTACTGAAACATGCAGATAAATATATATTTACGCTGGGAGTTTTTTAATTTTTTTTTCTTGAGAGGGAAGTTAAAACACTAGATATGTAGACTTTAAGATTTTGAGGGTTAGATAAAATCAGAATCCCTTCTCAGCGGTATCAAAATAAATGCAAATATTGTAATTGGTATGTAAATTATATGTAGGCTTCATGAGTTCATTCAATAGCCTATATACCCTGGAAACATCATTGAATTTTTTCAAATTCTCTTAAAAGGTCCTTTTGGATTTTTTTAAAGAATTCAAGTTAGGAACCCACTCTTAACCAAAATCGATTGCGCTGGAGCAAAAAAAAAAAAAAAAAAAAAAAGCGGATCTTTTTTAAGCGAATGAATGTTAACATAATACATACAAAATAGCTGCATAATTGCCATGAAATTGTTAATTCCATGAAAAATATCTTTAGTACATCAATAATTGCACAACGAATTGATGAAAACTCTCTCTACGCGGATCATGAATGAGTTTTTTTTTATGGGTGGGGGGGGGATGTCATTGATCAATGCCATTTTGTTCATATGCAACATCCATTATTGCATTGTTCCAATATGCAAATCTGTAGCATTAGCACGGTAATTCTATTTCCCAGTTAACCTGTTACCAGAGCTTGGTAATCGTATATACACACACATATATATATATATATATATATATATATATATATATATATATATATGTGTGTGTGTGTGTGTGTAATAATAATAATGATAATGATATATAATAATACTACTAATAATAATAGCAATAATAACAATAATAATAATGATATATAATAATGATAATAATAATGATGTATAATAATAACAATAATATATAATAATAATGATGATAATAATAATAATAATAATACATAATAATGATAATAATAAAGCTGAAGAAGACCAAGGTCGAAAGCTTCCCACCAGCCGGCTTCATGCGACATCTTTTGTCATCATTACATTGTCTCGTATATAATAATGATAGTAATAATAATAATGATAATAATAATATATAAATGATTATATATGATTATATATAGCAAACATTCGTCTATAGTTTGAAATGGGATAGGTGGTTTCATTCTATTTTCTCTTGAAGAGTTTTTTTCTTTAATTTGTTGCAAGTCGACGAAAAATACCTTTAATGTCACAACAAACATTACTGATGCTTCAATGAATAAACAGAATTATGTTGCAAGTCCGTTAGATTATATATATATATATATACGACTGGAGAAGGATCCATTTGGAAGTTAAGCTTGTAGAATAGCTGCAATCACACACTGGCAAAAGATCAAGAAGTTTAAGATCGCGATCTCCAAGATCTCAAAACGCGCGGCCAAATTGGTAAATTATCGAAACGTTTAAGACCGCAATCTTTTAAATCTTATAGTTTTTCAAGTAAGTGTGACTGCAACCTTTCCACGAAACTTCCCACTTCAGCTAGGGATATTTCATTTTATAATGCTATCCTCGCCAAACTTCTCGATCTCTTGCCAGTGTGACCGAACAACAAGAGATCATGAAGACTTCGCAATCTTAAACTTTGCGATCTTTTGCCACTCTGACCGCGCCTTATGATAAACTTAAATAACGATGTTAGGATAGCAGTGAGGGAGAAGAAATGGGGGAAAAAAAGACGTGTGGCACACATCTACCTATATTTGATCCTTACTACATCTATTATAAGAATGTAACTTAGTCAACTTCCAAGACAGTTCGAACTCTGTAATTGCCTCGGCCAGTGCAATCTGCGAAATAAGGGGTTTACACCTTCCTGTTCCTTTTTGTTTTTGTTTTCAATATACGTGGATAACACGCCGTCAGTGATAACCACCAAGTATGATCATTTCAATTTATTCTTAAGTGGACGACGCCACGCTCCGTTGTCTGTCTGACTTATGATATATCTTACCAGGTGTGATTCAGATCATAGAAATGACATTCTTAGCAAACAGGCCTCTAGCTTTAAGGGCTAGTGGATTGTAAGAACTAAGGAATAATGAATACTCATTAGAAACCATGTTACATACAGAAGATTCCACTTTAGCAGACGTAAATGGTCGGCATTTTACCTATCTTTATATGCTTATCAAGTATAGTTTTTGAATATCCACGTTGTTACTTGAATTTCTGCCCAAGAATTAGGATATGGATCTTTTCATGGAGGACCTGGGTTTTCCACCTGGCTACCTTGCGAACATCAAGTTACTTTTGCTCCCTTGAGAGATAACATCGATCCGATAGCTACCTTAAAGAGGCCTTCTTCCGTTGATACTGGAGTTGTGCTTTTTCTGTCAGACTGATACTAACAGTAGCACTCTTATTAAAGCAAGTGATCAATGACTCACAATCATCAAGGATGCTACTTGTACGAGAAGAAAACCAAAGGGTTCCAATAACATGGTTGTTATCAGTCGTCTTTACAAGAATAAACTTATATTCGATTCAAAAGATGCATCACACAAGCTCGTTTGGCACAAAACATGTTCCGCCATTTTACCGACAAAGGTATACTGAACGCTCGCGGAAGCAGTTCAACGACAATACTCCTGTATTAGAAAAAAAAAGATAAAAAAGAAGAAAATCCTGCTCACTGTGCCAGACCTGGTCTTTCTTTACCAGTAGACAATGGATGGGAACGTTATGATCTGGTCTACAGCCTGTACAACTTGTACCTGTACAAAGTTGCCATGAGATGATTTCATGTGCATGCGAAATCAAAGCAGAACATTTCGATGCAAATGTCACAAATCAGGCCTACGATGTACAGCAGTGTGTGCATGTTAGCAACAATGTGATGATGCAAACCTAGCATGAATGTAGCTCAATTTATAGCTCGATTGAGAAATAGACTTTTCGACTCAGATTATGTTTCTTTTCAGCCAAAATATAAAGGTGTTGATGACTAGAATTACAAAGTTCATCCTTCGTTTCTGTTTCCGACATTGTTCGAGATACCAAGATTTTTCTTACATTTTTTTTTGCTTGAGCCTGCAGAGTTGGTGAAGAGATAGGTCTAGATAAAAAGCATAAATTGTGACGAGATTTATGAAAGTTGCCACTTGATTTTAAATTCAACAGATTAAAAATATCAATAAACCAATCTATCCCATGAAAACGACAAAGTACAGGGAAGGATAAAGTTACCTTGCACTAATCCATAAAGTAATGTATAGTGATATGATTGCCCGATAACTTTGATGGCAAGACCTTGTGTTGGTGGTAAATATGCATAGAAAATGGATGAATATTTTCATAATTTTTTATGAAAATGAGATAATAGGTGTGTGTTGTTTAGTAGTTGCAGTTAATTTTTGCATCTCTTAATCACACCAGGAATCATTAACAGGTCTTGATGTTATAACTGTTATGAAACATATTCATATATTGTGGGTTGTAGAATCTCGAAACCTGCCTGGTCTACGGCCTCTTGAATATCAATTTGCAAACATATTTCCTTTTAACGTCGTTCAGTTCTTCTTTATTGATTGATTCTAGTACTTGATTTACTTCGGACTCTGACGAAATCATAATGCGCAACTTGTTTGCCCGATAACTTAGCTGTATTTTAGTACGCCAAGGTACATTTTGATAGCAAGACTTTGTTTTAGGGAATATATCCATAGAAATGGCCAACTATTTGTATATATGCAAATTAGATTATTAGGGTATTTCTAATAGCTGTTTTTTCTTGTATCTCCTTATCAGAAAAGAATCATCAACTTATGTCTTGATATTAGAACTATAATGATTCAGATTCATATCTTGCGGCAATGTGTTGTAGACTCTCGAAGCCTGTGGTAATATATCATCTTGCATACCAATTTGCATACGTTATTGCAAATACTGTTATTCATTTTTTTTATTCTGAATTGGTTGATTCCAGTACTTGATTTTCCTCGGACTCAGATGACACCATGTACACTTTGTTTCTGGACCGATAGCATATCTATTTTTCACTACGCCAAGGTACATTTTAATAGCAAAACTTTGTTTTAGGGGAAAATATGTTGAGAAAATGGGAAAATATTTGCATAATTCATTATGCCAATGAGATGCATGTATTATTTTAATACTTAAAGTCGGTTCTTGTATCTCTTTATCACACAACGAATCATGAACCGGTCTTGATACAATGATACGAATTATGATTCAGATCCATATATTGCGGCAATGCGTTGTAGAATCTAGAATCTTGCCAGTTATGTATCCTCTTGTATACCAATTTGCATAGATATTTGCATAAGTGTTATTCAATTCTTTTGAAATGATTAATTTTGATTCGACTCTGGCGACAACAAGTACCTTTTCTTTGCCCGATAACTTGTTAAAATGATTAGAAACAGAAGTGAACACGTAGGTACTATACATGCATGTGCATGTATATGCGGTAATGCATTGTTGTATCAGCGGCAACTCCTAATTTGCATATTTCACTTCTTAATTTGCATATATTAGTGAAAGTTATGATCAATTGATGAGCTAGCTTTTGTATTTGCATCTTGATTTCTGAAATTATTACTATTTCTGCATGTCTAGGGAGATTGTATGAAAATTAGATCATCGAAACACCGTAAAATGCAATGAATTGGCGGCCATTTTGTTTATGCAAATTAGATGCTCTTAGACTCAAAGTTCCGCTTGGGAACCGGAATTGTTGGATTCAGCATACTTGAATTATACAAAATAGACCGGTTCCCAACTTTTACTAAAAAATGCCTCTAACAGTCATATTTTCCCCAAATCCCACTAGACTATAGTTCGTGACTACATATTTTGCTGTTTGCAAATATGTCTTCACCAGCCTACAACTCGAAAAAATTTTTTCCGTGACAATGTATTGTTCAACATGAGTTCACTGATATATAGTCACATTGTGCCATATCTCAAGTCAAGTGCTCAAAACCTGAGGGAGTAAGGTAAGTAGATTGCAAATTTCTATGATTTTCATTAAAAAAATAATATGTTACCATGGCAACAGAATGTTTGACATTAACAAAGCAAATAAAGTTTGCACAGCTATTATAGCTGTTACATGTGCCAAATTAAAAGTCAAATGCTAAAAAGCTAAGGGAGTTAGCTGAATTCCCATTATTGCATGATTTTCATTCAAAATATGCTGTTACCATGACATCACATTTTTCAACAATGACGAAAGATAGATTTTTCACATCTAGGTAATTATAGTGGTCACATGTGCCAAAGTTGAAGCCAAATGCTAAAAACCTGAGAGAGAGAGAGAGAGAGAGATAGAGAGAGAGAGAGAGAGAGATTTCTATGATTTTCATTCCAAAATGTACCGTTACCATGCACACTGTTCAACAATGACGAAAGATGAAGTTTGCGCTACAGACTCCGTACTATAGCGGTCACATGTGCCAAGTTTCAAGCCAAATGCTCAAAGACTGCAGACGCAGTAACCTAAATCCACAATATTTTTGGTATGCTTTTTAGGATTAAAAAAAAAAGTTCTTCAAAAAAGTTGTTATCATAGTAACGCTTTTTTTCAACAATGACGAAAGATTAAGTTTACACATCTATGTACTTCAGGGTTAACATGTGCCAAATTTCAAGCCTAATGTTGAAAGACAAAGGAAATTAACTGAATTCACAGTATTTTTGTATGATTTTCATTTGAAATATGTTGTTACCATGGCAACGCGTTGTTCAACAATGACGAAAGATTAAGTTTGCACATCTATGTACCAAAGTGGTCACATGTGCCAAAATTCAAGCTAAATGCTAAAAGAATGAGGAAGTAAGCTGAATCCACAATATTTCTTTATGCTTTTTAGTGATTAAATGCTGTGACCATATGGCAACAAATTGTTAAGCAATGATGAAAGATTGAGTTTGCACACAGCTACGTACTATAGCGGTCACATGTGCCAAATTTCAAGGCAAGTACACAGAGACTAAGGGGGTTAGCTGAATCCACATTTTTGTATATTTTTTTTTTGGTGAACAAACTTTGTTTATCATGGCAACACATTGATCAACAATAACGAAAGATTAAGTTTGCACATAGCTACGTACTATAGCGGTCACATGTGCGTGCCAAGTGCTAAAAAAATGAGTCAGCTGAATCCACAATATTTTTGTATTCCTTTTAGTAAAAAAAAAATGCTGTGACAGTGTGTTCTGCACATCTACATACTGTAGTGGTCACATATGCCAAAATTCAAGTCAAATACTGAAAAGTCATGGAGTTATGTCAATCCAATTATTTTTGTATGATTGGTAAAAAAATCCCCACCGCTGTTGCTATGGCAACAGATCTATTCACAAACAAAAATGGTCTCCGGCACAACTACATATTACATTGATCGTACACCCCAACGCATTATGCGATACTAACAAAAATGATATCTAGCACAACTGTCTTTTATAGCACTCACATATGCCAAATTTGAGGCCAATCGCTCAAAAATGAAAGAGTAGATCGATCCACAACATTTTGAAAGATGTTTTTAATATATATTTGCCGTTGCTTTGGCAGCAAATTACGCAATACTAACGAAAAGGTGTCTGGCATAATTAATCTTCCCTTGATAGCAGTGGGGTAAGTCGCACGCAAAAAAAAAAATGAGATAGTAATTATGCCGTTTCCATGGCAACGTATTATGCGATACAAACGGAAAAGTGTCTTGCACATCTACCTTTAATGCCGTCACACATGTCAAACTTTGGGGCAAATATTTCAAAATTAGACAGTAGTTCGATCCACAGGATTTTGCAACAGACCGACAGACCGACCGCCCGTCCACCCGGCCACCCCACTTCAGAGTGATTTTATAATAACCCAATACACACTATGTGGGTGCGGGTATAAATGATACAACTTATGATAATGGTTAGCTGTACAATTTTAATTGAACTATCTAGGCTTACATCTTCGCAGTTGGTCGCCCAGTTGACCGTGGCCACTACGCGTCAAGATGTCAGCGAGGGTTTCCCGGGTTTTTGCTTCCGTCGGGCGGTTCCTATTCCAGCGCATTAGAGCACTGATGATAGCGTCTTTCATGTCAAGCTGGCACTGCATCTTAATTTGGTCTAACTCTGCATGGTTGAAGCCCAAGTTGTTTCCCAGTTGATAGTAGTTAGAGGGAGATATTCGTGGTGCAAGATTCACGAGCTCCACCTCGTCGACTCTGCTCGGGTAAAGTCCTGCCATGCCTAAAGGCCAGAAGTGAAAATACATGTATTTTTTGACTGTTTTAACTGATGATGTTTATCATGAAAATATTGTCAATGTCAAGTTAATTAAAACCTGTAAACTGCCAAAGGGTGTTAATGGCATTTTTAGTTTTAGGACCACACACGTGTTTGGGAAATTATTTTTGAATATTAGATTTATGGTTTTTATATCATGTTGTACCTCATTTTGAAGAGGATAGATTGCAAATTCTAACTAGCAATCTTTTTTCAATAAATTTGATATATTATTTTTGTATTCTATGCGAAAGACCAATTATTGTACGAAAAGAACAAATATGAAAAATTATTTTATATTCCAATTTTGCTGTATCGTTCTCCAAATTTCCACTTAATTTTGTACATTTACGTCTTAGGACACTAACACAAGAATATCACGTGTTTTTCTCTTTTCACTGCTGAGATATTTGCATAATTGTGAGTCATGTACTCAATGTCTGTGTAGTTTCATATATTGATATTTCTGTGGTAAAAAAAAAGACAACTAAAAATATAGCTCAGGGCCACTAAAATGGCCTTCAGCAGTTTACGGGTTTTAAACTGTGAGTTGTTACCTTTCTTTCTTTTTTGAGCATTGACTGACGCATAATGTATAATTACGTAATGTAATATTAACTTCTTCAATAGTCTGATGGCAGCATCAAGTGATAGGATGCAGAACATTTTATACAGTGTAAACATAACTTTAAAAATCTACTATCAACAATGATTATAGCCGTCAAATAAATGAAATTGTTCGTGAAAGGAAAAACGCATCAGACCATGTATTTTAAGCGTTATTGAAAAAAAAAAGGCCTGAGAAGGTGGTAGTGGAGAGAAAGAACCGAAAAAGGAGTGTGAAAATTGTGCCTGAAAATGTGCAAGGTGTATCATGCTGCGTGCAGATAATTTTGTAAGTGCATGGGCCTCACAATGATACCAAAAAAAATATAAAAAAACCCAGTCTGATTTAACAAGACGTCGGTATAAAACTGATAATCATCAAACAGAATTTAGAAACTATTGCATTAAAACAATAAAGCAAAATTAATGAAACTTTTTGAATCAATTTCCTATGTCGGACATAGTATCAATCACTTATATATATTTATCTACAATACATACATATATATATATATATATATATATATATATATATGAATAATGCCCTTTTGAAGTGCGGGCCATCATCTAAGTGTGACTGGTATTGAGTTCCATACGTGAGGACCGTGATGTCTGATTAATTTGTGTGCTAACAAGGATCGATACGATTATTGAGATGAAAGTCATAATGATCGTAGTGCGGGGTAAAAAGGAATATCAGTATTGTAGGCGAAGGTGTGTGACATACTTAAACATACAAAATGGCTGTTTGGAATGTGTCAATACCCTCAACTTTGAGCCTTTGCTGTTACTCAAAAGGGCTTCTGTCTTTGCGAAGCAATGCGTCTGATGCGGCGAGATTAAGAACATTTTGACGACCATGAAGCACCCACCGCCCATACCTCCTCGTCTTGCTGTAGTTGTTGTCGACTTAAAGCGGTGGCAGTTTTCGTATGAGAAATTGCCATCAATTCCAAGTCGATAATAAGAAAATGGTGGGAAATGGGAGTGGGGATTTGTCCTCAGTTTTGTCGCTAAATCACGTAGGCCTACACGAGTCGACTTTCTCATGTCATGTACAGATTCCTACTGGTGCTGTGGTTCTGGATGAATTTCGACAAATTTTCCAATCCCGAGATCACGATTAGGAACGAGAAGTCAATGACGATTAACTTATGCAATAGATAGACGGTATGTACTTGGTGAAATGGCAGGATAAAAAGTTTACAAATACTGTCATTACCATTTGTTTTTCTTTGCTTCTGGGAGACGTATGATTTGGTTCATACCAAACGACGTTACAGTCTCGCGCCATTTTGAAATACACTGTACACGTGAACCTTAATACCCGAGCACTCCACGTTACCTACGTAAAATAGGACAACATACGATCGTGTTTATACCTTAAACTGCCTCAATAAAAAGATGTACGTTGGTTGTTATAGTGATATAATTATATTAAATGCATCAATAACAAGTTGAAAAACTTACTTTCGTCGTGGAGTCCACAGAAGTTCTTCGTTTAGGATTCATTCATGATCCAAACAGAATGAACAGACCAGGAAATAATTATGTAGCGTGCTTACGTGAAGCATTGAGTGCAGTGCAGAAAATCATCGCATGATATACACTTCCTTTTAATAGGCAGGTTTGCGTGCACAATGCTCAGACATAATAAATTTTATGAAGGGAAAGGCTGAACAAAGGTCAAGTTGTTATAAAGCTCGCATAATTTGACCAATGTAGTGGAAAACAGGCATTTTTTTTTTTGAGAGAGAGAGAGAGACTTCAGTAGCCTATAGATTCAAAAAACATCTTCCAATTTTGGGGTTAATCTGTCACCTAAACAAATAAAATTTATATTATCAACTAAATTGAGATGGAAATACAAGTCAATACACTGTGCGCGCTGATATGTATCCAAGATGTAGTTTAAGTCAAATGTCGATAGGTTTGATGCTGACACAAACCAATCATTATGTTCGCTACAAGAGATTCTGTTGTGCAACTTCAAAGAGATTTACTAGAACTGGAGGAATGAGCTGCAAAGTAGCAGCTTTGTTGTCATCCTGAGAAGTGTTATGGGTTGAATTTTGGGAAACAAAGCACTGAAATGATTACTGAATGTTATGGAGAGAAATATGCATATAGGTCTAAAGGAGATTCATGCTGAGGAAGACCTTGGAGTTTTAGTAGATTTAAATTTTAAAGATCATTTGTGACCCTGCATCACAAAACAAATAAAAAGTCGTCAGCCATGGGTTTTTGGTTAAAAGCAGATTCTGAAAAAGCAGACTCTAAGCTTTACGATGTATTGCTCACTTGAAATGGACCCTCCTAACCTATCTAAATATTTGAAAGAAAGCACGCACTCTGGAAAAGTGTGAACCGAGAAAAGAGGCTCTGAACTACAGGGTCTAACTGTCTATTCAAGAGTTTCATCTTTACCAAGCCGTGCTAGCTGTACGATGAATGGGACAAAAAAACAGGATGTAAACCACTGGAGCAACAACAATGAAGGGGTTATCAGATTAAGTTGAAAGTAAGCATGTTCTTTTACCTTATTCTGTCCATGAATATTACCAACTTTCAAACAGTAACTTTATCCCTTCAAAAGTTATCAGACTTGAAAGTGAAGAGTGTAAAAGGGGTTATCAAGGAATGAAAAGGGCCCTCTAAAACTTGTCGGATCTCACTACACTACGAACAAGGGTTGTAGGAAAATTGCTGAAAATGCACTTTCACATTCATTTTATGATCCCAAACTTAAGAACAGTGTAGAAGAAGGATAGCTCTTTCAGAAAATGTGAAAAACTGAATTGACTTGGTTGACCCGTTTCACCTTTTTTGAGTCCTCACGTGTAAAATCAAGGGGTGCGACTTTTTGTTCGTTTTGTGATGCACGCTCACAATATTTAAAGCTAGTAGCGTTTTATGAATTGTTATGACTTTTGATCCAAATATTATTATTACACTGTTATTTCTATTTAAGAGTCTGAGGCCACTTTTAGAATACGGTCAGGCAGCATGGTCGGCATATAAGCAAAGCGAGTAAGAGAAAGTTGCAGAGTACGTGTGCAGAGACGTGCAATTATTCCAGGGTTTACACCGTAAAAACATCGGTGTTAGATTTAACACCACGGGTGTTAAATCTAACACCGATCAAACTTCAATAAAGGACCACACCCACAGGTGTTGAAAATGCACTGTGATGGTGTTGAAAAGTGTTCACCTGACACTTCGTGGTGTTAATTTGACACTGTACCTGGTGTTATTTTGACACTGTACTGGTGTTAATTCAAAAATGACACCACATGGTGTTGATTTGATATTTGTTGGTGTTAATATCAATGGTTTAACACCCGTCCAGCTTCAATAAGAGACCGCACCAGCTGGTGTTACTTTGGTGTAAATTTATTTTCACATTTTTCAAAAATCTAGTATTTTAATGTAAAATTCTTGATCGTCTTGTTTAAATTAAAAATCAAAAAGAAGTGCAGTTACTAAGAAACTCTTCAAAAAACAGTTTAGAATTTGGAAATGACACCCGGAGGTGTTAAGTTAACACCATAAATGAGCACCGAAAATTTAACACCAGCTCGGTGTTCACTATTTAACACCGGACTTTTTGCAGTGTAGGAATCTCTTTTGTCATCGCGAACTCCTTTTGTAACTCAGTTTACCAACTCTTGCTCAGAGTCGAAGGAGGAGTGATAGGATTTTTTTCTTAGATATTTGACCGGAATTGAATGCGTGATACTCATTATGATCCTTTTCATGTAACTCACATGAAGTCTAGAGGCCACAGTCAGAACAAACAATAATTTATTCTCGACTTGACGTAAGGAAATACATTTTCAGCGCCAGAGTTGTCGTTTCTTCCTTTTGCCAAAGTAGGGCAGCGTTGACTACGATATAAAGATGATATAATTCAAGATGGCAATATTTTCTAGCGTAATGAAAAAGTACTTGGATTGGATTTTTTTCTTGTATTGTCTTTACATCGCTTTCCACTCGTGATGTCACGGACAGCTGTGTTTTGAACAGATCGTCCGATTGTTTTTTTTTTCCTCTCTCAAATAATGAATCCATACATGTATGTAGCTGCTATGTTAGACCAATTTCTTTTCATGAAATATGGCCAAACTATATATCATATTAAAGGTCTCAGCAAGACAAATCCAATGGTGAAGAGATAATTGAAATTGGATGTTTCTTTACTGAGTTATGGGTCGCATGTAGCCCTCAACTGTATGTCTTCTGCGGTAATTTATGGAGAATTGATTCTCCTTACTCTATTACCCCCTATGCAGGTTTTCGAAACACACAAAAAAAGATGGTAAGTTATGCACCAAAATGAAGCTGTTTCTATAAGACATGTAGAGACAAAAAGATATATATTAAATAGCAAGTTAACTGTACTTCATCTTAATTTATTCTATTGTTTTTCATATGGTTATTTTTTTTCATTCACATTGTTAATGTTACTGATCGAGGAAGACTCCAAAAAAAGTCAAGTGGAGTTGGTGGGTATTTCACTATTCCTTCGTGAGTTTTACAAGTGAAGTTCGTTGAATTTCGCCCATCCGCTCCAATTTTCAAATCCTGGATCCACTGCTGAATTATGTAAATGGCCTGAAAATATTGCAAAATTGCATTTTAAATTAAAATCAAAATATTCCAATCAACTTTTTATTATACATCAATTAGGCATAGACTCTATGCCAATGTTATGATTAACCAAGTTAGGGCCTGACAATAAAACATTTATATTACTAATAAGCTTAAGATGAATATTAATAATAATTGGCTTAACTGCAGAGTACTCCGCCAAGATCTCCAGACGAGATTGCCCGACCCTACTGACTGTGTTTTGTTTCGTCCGGGATACTACGCACACAGTGCACAAGAAAATCTCGTGCATGCCTCAAAAATCTTTGCGAGATATTCTGCAGTTGTTAATAATAATACTAATGTTAAATATCAAATAATAATAATAATTATAATAACAATAGACCAATGATAATAATTAATGATTAACCTTTCTAACAGCAATCATATTCATACATAGTAAGCCTACAGAGGGGCATTGGTAAACATTTGTACTTCAAAGTCGAAACCCAACATCTTCTTCGTCAAATTAAACTCAAGACAATTACTTGTAATTTGCCGATTTAAATTTTGACTTTGTCTAATTGTTACATGTGATGTTAGAATTTAAAGATCTGAATTTGAAAAGTGAAACATACATGATCATAAAGTTTTCTTTAGACCTGACGTTAGAAAGTCTATTTAGTAACTGGTGAGAACTATTGGAATACTGTTAGTGTTATACGAGTGTTAAGGTGGTTTGAAAAAAAAAATGCTTTACAAGTACTGAACAACCGGCTGACAACGAAAACTTATTTTGGAAAAGATCATTGTGGAAATCAATTAAATTCTATGGGCAAAAACGGCAGAGTAATGAAGTAATTAGCACAACACATAGTAGCAGGCCCTATACTTGTACACGTACATCGTATAGAGTCTATGCTTGAAAAACGTAAGGTAGCCTTAAATACGAACCTACGTAATAACCTCCGAAACCGTGATTCTGCGTCCCGAAAGATGCCCGAGAGATCTCCCGACACCGGCTTGCTTATCCCTGTAGCGACAAAATGCGACAGGTTTATACTGTAAATGCAAGTGATTTCTAGGTTACAAACATCCACAAACATCAAATAAAGACCGGGTTTTTTTTTTAACCCTTGAGATCTTACCATAGAAAACAGGGTCCAAAGTCACAAAATCGACGCCTCTTTATCCAAACATCACCAAAATACAAGATTTCTAGGGGGAAAACGAACTGCTCGTCGAGTTCTGACTGGTCATTTCGCATGTGCAACATGTGGAGATGTACCGACGTAAATATCTCTACACACCTACGCCATGACCAGGTAAGAGAGAAAAAAACCAACTCGGAAGCAGAAATGATTTGGGATCACTTTATTCAAGATGGCAACTTGCATGACGTACTTCGTGTAATGTGGAGCTCCGCGATAATGTCATCGAATGCAAGTTTCCCGATCATTTTGGTGATCCAAATTAAACTTTTTGTTTTTATCATCTATAGTGCATTTTATTGATATTTTTTTTTTATTAAAGCTGTATATATAGCCACAGTGCTTTGACGAAAATTGACCTTTTAACACGTCGGCAGAATAGGAAATGTGTTAAATGCGACCCCGCTGACATCGCTAATGTATGTGTACATAAATACATATGCATATTATTTTATATGTCTCTATGTGTGTCTGTGCTATTGTTTAGGTTATAGTGCCCTTTAAAAGATAGCCAGTAACCGTACAGAGAGCCACGACTCAAGAAAGAACATACTACAGAGTGGCGTCAGCTTCGAGGCCTTCGAAATTGTACTTTGCTCCTTCCTCACGACCGGTTAGATGTGGGCATCTACTTAAATGAATATTCATACTGCATATGATATCCTTTTCCATTAACCATATTAGGTAATGCTAGGTTGCTACTCGTCCGTTTCCTGAGAGCTCCGAATCTCTGCATA
Organism: Diadema antillarum; assembly: GCF_040938485.1. Classification (NCBI taxonomy): domain Eukaryota; kingdom Metazoa; phylum Echinodermata; class Echinoidea; order Diadematoida; family Diadematidae; genus Diadema; species Diadema antillarum. The sequence goes on from NW_027272728.1 coordinate 64,072, forward strand.
GGGAAGTCTGCTCATCGTGCATGTTGTTTAACATTATGCTGAGTTAGTCTTAAGATGTATATTCATTTCATCATATCAACATGAGAGTTTTACTCACTGTCGTGGTTAAGCATTGATATCACACACACACACACACACACACACACACACACACACACACACACACACACACACACTTACGCTCTTTCCAGCCATGAGGAGAAATGCAGAATAATGATAGTTTGGGGTACGTTTTCAGACATATATTTCCCCCAAGGACGCTTTTATACTCGTACGGTGTATTTTTGTATATATGTATGTACATGTGTATGTAGTATACGTATAGTATATATATATATATATATATATATATATATATATATATACATATATATATTTACATATTACCATCATCCTCTTATCAATTGGCACAAATATGCGCTGGTGTAACATGGATGAGTTCTCGCCGACTTTCTCTATCTGTTTCCTGATAATACGCAGCCGAACAACAATGAAGCCTTGTTTACGGTTTTCAGTACAAGTTGGTTTTTGTCCCACAAGTCTTCTTTTGGTTTCTACTTTTCTGTCCAATGAATATTTGAGATTTGAGATGACTATCCCTGCTTATAACACTAATTAGTCATGCGATAAGATTTCATTTACAACATAATATATAATTTTTATCAAACTGTGCAGTATTGTCGAACATATCGGAACATTTGCAGCATAGAATGTACATGATGTACCTACATGTAGGTTTTGCGGTTTTTAACTTGATTATGTATTCCAAACGTTCTAAATATCACAATCACTACAGAATCAATAATAACATAATCATAATTCATTTAGATGTTCTGAGTCTACTATATATAATATCGATGAGGATGATGATGATCATATCATTAAGAATGATAACTAATGATTAAAATAAGTAATGATGGTACAGTGATAACGAAAATTGCCAGGATGCTGGGAAAAAAGTAGTGAATTATTTACATTTTTGCAGTTTGTCGAACAGCTGACGGAGATCACTTCTCTTCAGGATCTTGGCGAGGGAGACACGGGTGTTTTCTTCCGTCGACCGACAACCATGCCATCGCACGATAATTTTGTTAAAGACGTCTTTCATGTCATGATGACGCCCCATCTTTATTTGCTCCAACACTGCATGGCTGATGCCCAAGTTGGTGCCAAGCTGTTGGTAATATGAGGGCGCTATTCGTGTTGCAAGATTTATAAGCTCAACCGCTTAACCTCGTCGACTCTGCCCGGGTAAGGGCATTGTCATGCTTATCGAAATTGTCAAGATTGAAAGTATTTGGTTTGTTTCATGTTGTTATTCTTTAGTTACCATTATCGTGAAAATCGCCATCATCATAACTAGCACAGAGCAGTAACCATCCTGTATCATATACGACTTGTTTCCTTTTCCGCTGCCATTGGAATTTACTGACATAAAATAAATGCATATAATACCGATATGTAATAGTGTCCAATAAAACAAATAGCACAAAATAAAAAGAGGACAATAATGCAATACCGTCCAGTAACATGAAGCTACATGTAGCTATAGTGATAGAACGCGCGCGCACACACACACACACACAGAGAAATTGCTCACTAGTATGTCCAATATGACTGCAATGTTCTTATCCCATGAATTATCTTTCCTCTTCGCTGTGTCTCTTCATCTCTTTTTACAAATGTTTTGTCCCCCATGTCTGTCCTCTAGTCTTTTCTCTTCTAACCATCCGTGGAACCACGTGATATGCAATATCAATGTTGTTTTCCTTGACAGATGAACTTTGGATTGCTCATACAAACCCACATACAGTATAACCATTCGAAGGAAAAGGAAATAATATGACCATGATGGACAAGATAGTGTGCACTTTTCGATTGGGCGTATGTAGGTACGACAGGTGCAATCCAGAGTTGACTGCAACACACATTATGTGTCTTATTGTCGAACGAGTGGTTTCAACGCAAGATCTTTAGTAATAATATCAATATTGTAACGAATAGGAATGTATAGGTTCAACATAACCTGTCGTTTCTAGTATTTTGATGTGTTAACGCGCTAACGTGTTCAGGTTTCCCCTCCACATGTCATGTCCACGTTAGTATTGATAAATGAATTAGAATGAAACAAACAAAGGTGAATTAAAGTTGGAATATGATACCATTCACGAAAAACATACCCCCAGAGCACATACGTGGGCTATCATTTTAATCATCACTCCTTTACCGTGATTTTGCACTGCTGTTTTGTTTCAAGATGGGTGTTTAGACTTTTCAAGGAAACCTGTCCATTGTTTTCCTTTATTTGAGTGTGCAATTTTCTATTTGCGAAAATGTCACATCGTCAACAAATTTCGAAGCAGATTCTTATATTCCTTGCAGTTTTCAAAACATTATTCTGATAGCAATGTGTGAATGGAACTTCAAAAGTAAATAAACCGAAGATAACTTATTTCATTTTGCTTATTTCTGGCAAGGTAGCCAATATCGTGAGGTTGAGTATGGGTGAGAAGCTCTCGTGAAATAATCATTGATTATTTTCAGCATGCCTTATTGATCAAAGAGAATTATGGGTGTGCTTACAGTGTACCTTAGAGTAATGTGCACATGACTGTGTCTGTTTGTTTGCCTGTGCACATTGTCATGGACACATCTGCAAGAATGGTGAATTGGCAATGGCAGGAATGATATGAATGAGCATGTGTGGTGATTGTCCTGTGTTTGTGTGTGTGTGTGTGTGTGTGTGTGTGTGTGTGTGTGTGTGGGTGTGTGTGTGTGTGTGTGCGTGACTGTGTATCTGCAGAGTTATTCAATTGTATTAAAATAAAACCTGAGGGCTGAAGGCACAGGGAGGGTTGGAGGGGTGAGTGCATGTTGGCTTGTGTGGGTGTGTCTGTGTGTCTGTGTGAATGTGCGTATGTTTTCTCGCAAATGCATGGCTTCGTTTTTCTCTTTTTTATCGAAAAGCAATGAAATATGCCCCTTTTTGTGTTTTTAGGCAAATTATCTATTATGTTTCCGTTTTTCGGGCTTTTTGCGAGGATATATGCTAAAAAAAAAGCGGATTTCGTTTCCCTTGTTAAAAGAATTAGAGAGTAAGTTTGATATTCGCTTTCACAATGTTGGTTTTACTGCATTTTGTCCTAATTAGTGTAAGATTGACGTTATTTTGTACAATGTTTGTGTGTAATGCAGTTTGTCTTTGTATGATGTTTTGTTTTTGTTTCTGTGAACATTTTATGTTTATGTGATATGAAATTGAAAGAAATTCGACAAGAATTATCAAAACAATATCTGAGTTTTTTTGTTTTCTTGGGGTGGTAACCGCCCCTGCTCTCTTGCAGTATGAAAATGCAAGTACATGTAGTTTGATTAAAGGTAAATTGTGACTCGGAATAAATCAATTTTTTGTTTTGTTTTGTTTTGTTTTTTGCTCATGTACCATTATTTTCATTTCCATTGAAATTTCTTAGGGAAACAAGGGTCTGTAATGCCAAAAGACACGCAAACACATACACACACATGCACAATAAAAATACAGGCACCCACACATACGTTTACACACATGTAAAACATGAAAAGACAAACATAATGTGTAAATAGGCAAGGGTTACAATGTTTTTTTATCTTTATTTTCTTTTATTTATTGACACATTCATACACAAATGAGCATAACTAACTTCCGGATGTCGTAAGAACTTACAAGAGAAATGTGGAAATTTTGTGTGTATATACATGCATTTTTTTATTCAATAACCAGTTTGGTTGATAGAATAATTCTTTCTGGGTTGCAAATAAGAAGAATAGTATGTCGGTTTGTTGTTTTTCATCAATGCGTCACGAAAACATCAATTCTCTAGTTAAAATATCCGATCTTCTGTCCTTCAGTACTATCCCAGAAAACACTGATTTTGCAAGAACATATTTTGCTCTTAAAATAATTATCAGATAAAATGTGAATATAATGCACTGTGCGTTGAAAGAATCTCAAAAACGAAGCCAACGTCCCTCAGCTGTTTACATCAGAATTACATTTAATCCTTTTTTCTACCCGTCACAATGATTTTTCACTTCCCTAATGAAATACGTACTTATCTTATACATGTTATACCGGACTTTACCAGATGCGGCTTACATTATTGACGGTGAATAATGAGAGACTTTTATCCAATGTAAAAAAAAAAAAAACCGGTGATGGATGCATGCGCGTGGAAAGCCCAGAATGTAATGGAGAAGCAGTTGACTATTTGAACCGTAACGTCATTCCTATTCTCATCAGGCAGTTTTAGTGGTCAAACAGAATCATTTCTCTCTATCTATCTATCTCATTTTCATATCCTAATATATAATAGTTTGATGACCACAAATATATATGCTGGAAATTGTAACGAACGCAGTAACATAACTGAAATTAAGAGATGTCTTTTAAAAATGAAATTCCCCTATGGTTGACCTTTGTTTGTTTGTTGTTTGATTGATTGTTTGTTTTTATTACACGAAGAGAGGCAGAAAGAGCTAGTGCTCCTCTGTGTAAATGTGTCCATACACCGATCTCACCAGCACAAAACTTTCGCCGTCACTCCCCTGCTTAACGATAAAGCTTCTATCCGAGTTATCTGCGATCTGAGCGACGGGCTTACTCTCGAAGCCGTCTGAGGTATCGCTTCTCTTCTTGAAAGCGGAAACGGCCACGCGCCCCCATGGCGTTGGAATGCAACAGTATTGCTTTGGTGGCAAGACTCGAGTTGTCTGAGCGTTGTTTTGGTCGCGGAGGATGACCCGCAAAGTGTGTAAGCTGGCATTATATATATGAGACTGGTGCTGAGGTAGCAAGGAGCTGACCATGTTGACGATGTCTCCAAGACCTCTGGATCCAGTGGACTGGGCCGATGGCGTTTGATTAACATGAATTTCTTGACCCGTAGATGTAGTCGTCGGTTTCGAAGTTGACCTCGCTTGTGTCCCCTCTTTGGACCTAATCTCTTCATCGCCTACTTAGGGTAGAGAAAATGAAACAGAAAAGACTGGTGAATGTACCAATTATGATTATAGTGATGGTGATAATGGGGTCTGTGTGGGTAAGACATCAGTTAAAGGATGCTCCTGTCAGGTGAAATTCGAACCTATGATCTTCAGCTTTAAGAGGAAATCCACCCAAATATAAACAAACTTCAAAAGAAAGAAAAAAATATTCCCTGCAGGCAATAAAAATATTACAAAAATCGGATAGAAATAAGGAAGATATGACATTTCAAAATTTCAAAATTTCTTTATTCGGGGAAAAAAAGTCTAGACCAGTCGTTATGAACATTCAAATCGGCGAAGTGATGATATCTTACCCTCACAATTTTTCATGTATGCTTTATCTGAAACCGAACGTAAAAGCATGTTCTCATTCCAAAATATATCAGAGTATTCTTCTTTTTTCAAATTTTGGGTGGTTTTAAGACTGTCGGATAAGCGAGGAATTGCGTTGCAGATCTTGCTGGAGTATTTCGTCTTACGGTGTGCAATCTGAAAATAAGCGACCACACTGCAACAGCTCAAAGCCTCGGTATTTTCAAACCTATGAATACTTTCTTAATCTTTGCAAAAATATAGTCGGATAGAATGAAAGATGAAAAAGGAAATTATCGTGTTCACAAAGAAGGAGAGAAAATTTTGTTGAGCTATACCTGCAAGTTTTATATTCTTTCCAGACTGATCATAAGCTTGGCTGTCTAACGAAATGATAGCTCATATCTCTTGATGTGATGACGAGATGCCAGTAGATCATTGTGCATGCGATTCAATCATGTAAAATATTGGGAATTATTAAACAGCAAGAATTACAAATGATCATGAAAGATCAAGTGCCTGTATGGCGTTCAGTGCAAGTAAACGTAAATGTGTAAGCCTTCCTATCTTTACATTATATTAAATTAATTATACGAAATATCATTATTACAAGATATATCAATTAAATGTTTTGCAGTCTCATTCCTTCTTATGCGTAGAGTCTAGTTATGTGGAATATTGATGATGATGATGGTGATGACAATGATGGGTTGATGGTGATAAAAATGATGATGATACAAATTTATCAATAATAGTGACAATGATATAAGTAATGATGGTCAGTCATTAGTATAGTTCTAATGACCGTGACAGCTACAGAGGCCACTGTGCTGGGGAAATTTGAGTATAAAACTATTTACATTTAAGCAACTTTTCGCCCAGTTGTCCGAGGTCAATCGCCGTCAAGATATCAGTGAGGATTTTCCGAGTGTTTTCTTCCATAGAGCGGTCCCCGTGCCAGCGCAAGAGAATTTTGGTGATGGCCTCTTTCCTGTTTTGGTGACACACTCTCTCGATGTTCTCTAAATCTGGGAGAGTGAAGTCCAGGTTGATCCCCATCTCGATGTAGGAAGAGGGCGGTATTCGTTTGGCAAGATTCACAAGCTCGATCTCGTCGATTCTCCGTGGGTAAGGTGTTGCCATGGCTAGAAACAATCAAGAATGAGAATAATTTGTTTGCGTATCATATATTGCTTTTTGGTGCGTTACAAGTGAGGTAAAGACTGGTAAGGTTTAATTTTGCTCTAACTAATGATGAACTTGCGTCAAAGTGTTTTAAAATGGCGTTAAGTCCCTTTGACTATCAAGTTCTTTACACACACACACACACACACACACACACACACATACACACACATAATGTATATATTCTTTATTTTGATGTTAATAGTTAAGAATATTGATTATTATACACTTCTGCTGCGAGAGTTGATACTTGTATAAAAGGGATAAGGGGGAATGTAGAGATTAACGCGAATTCTACTCAAGACATTCTATCTGTTTCTTATTGGAGATCACATCGATATAAGTAATATTTTTCTAGGTTATTGCTATTCGGCACATCCTGTCTCTCGTCGACATCATCTAGCATAAATCTTCGGGCTTCTTGTCGTTCACCACTTGACATGCTTGATATAGGACGAGGAGCCCGAAAATTTGTGTTTAAAAAAAAAATAACTGCTGGTATTAACAGCATGAGTTTGAATTCTGATTTATTTCTATATCATTGTTTTTCCCTCCCCTTGGAAATACATTGCGGAGTACTGTGTATCAAACTCAAGGCACGTCGTTCAGACTTTTCATCAATTTAAGTTACAAGGTAAGTTACATGTAAGCCCTATAATATGTCAGTGTATGTGTGTGCGCGCGCTTTGGAGTCACTACGATATGGAGCCATTTCAAACCGAGCACATGGGCAGATTTTTTTTTTTCAAATACAAATGTTAATAAAAACATTTACTACTTTTGGAATGCCATGGGAATACCCCATTTGAGTTTGAAATGAATAATATTTGTACACAAAGCAGCAATGAAAATTCAATCTTCTGGCAGTGTCTGGCATTGATTATTTTGATCAACACGAGAAGCTATATAAACGGGCATTTCGCGTTACCTACGTAACAGCCCTAGGAAAAGCTGACGTCACACTGCCCCGTCACAAACTCAAGAGGTAAAATACAGAATAGTTGTTTTCTAGTTGGTTCCGAAATCGATCAAAAGCCGATCCACCACAGCTTAAGCAAGTACGATATTTTGTTATAAGCTTGAGAAGTTCCTCCGGCGATTATACGATGGCTTAAGCTTCCTTCACGAATGATTGGCTGTTTGAATACGATCAGAATTTGAAAATTTTCTTCGCGATCTTTGCGCATCTTTGGGAGAGTGTGACGCTTGCGTAAGTACTCAGCTGTGTCTTTACATGCTATATCTTACATTTCCATAATGATAATAATGATAAACATTTATATGCTAGCTGCAATAGACACCCATAGAGGCCTGAATTATGAGCAAATCCGGGAGCAAATTGTATAACTTACTTGGTGAAATGATAAGAAGTATGTCACTCAGGCATCACGACTTCACGATTTTACCTGTCCAACATACGTCATGGAGCCGCTGCGGTTTATGCGTGTAGGACCTGCGTGCGAAGCCCAAAATGCGGCACTCTTGTTGATGATAACACGCACCACTCATAGGTACCGTTTTACCTTAGTCTTTGAATGTTACATACACATGAACCTCATACTCCTACCACACTATTTGAAAATTTGACAATGAGATATATGCAATGCAATGCAATGAAAATCAAAATACGCATTGCCATATTTCTTGGAACATCAAAGTCCATTGTGATAAGTCAATAATTATCATCATTGACTTTGGTTCCGCAAACATAGATTAAACAAATACACCTGTTCTTTATCACTGCCTCGTTAAATCCAGGGATCTTCGGAGCACGTACATAGTGCAACGTGAAATTTATTTCAATGTCCATTCCTATTTTTGGATCACACCGTGAATTACACAAAATAGTAAAACAAAGTGGTCACATGTTGTCAGTACACAAGAACACATACCTTTCTCACCCCAAATCATGTGATAACAAAGGTTGAGGTTATACGGTTAGAGAGATTTTATGGCATGACGACTTATGTAGCGGAACTCAATGAAAATCTTACTCTTTAAATGGAAGTGTGGTCTCTGTTTCTTTTCTTTCATTTTTGTGTGCTTTCTTGACATGTAATAAATGAGGCAATCCGTTCAAAAAGTATAGATCGTTAATTATTTCTGTGGCTATCATACAATTTGAAGGTCATATACTTGGCAGTATCATGAATTCTCATTAACAATTGTGGAAGAAAGGTGATTTTTCGCTAAAAAATACCAAATGATAGGCTTTCTTTCACTCCAGCTTTATACCGCTATATACCCGGATGTCCGACCATGAGAATTCTTTAAAAGTCGACTTCAATGAATTAACGTTGAAGGAAGATTATCCATTTTTGGTCTTCATCACGGACGTTCGTTGTAATCACCATATACTCAATGGCCTCATACACTCTTATCTTTACCTTCACAACGATTTTTCTATCATTCCCTATGTAGCCTAAACATGCTGCGACCAAAAGTGCTACGCAGTCACATTCGGAATGTATTGAAAAGAATAGGATGAAATAGCGGAAGAAGCCTGTAATGGGCATGTGGCAAGAAGAAACGAAAAAGTTTAAAAGAAAGTGGAAGCAGTTGAGTGAAAATAAGAAGAAACGGAGAAAGGATCGAGCTTCAGCACATATAGAAAAGAACTGCCAGTGCACTTCCGTTATGCCAAATTCCTCTGGAGGAGCTGTTTTTGTTTGTTTGTTTTTTTATTCATCAAACTTTCATCATAAGATAACAATCAATGCAGTGCACAATTATTGTAAGATGAAAACACGGTAACCCTGCATTTATCATTTCATGGTGTTTTTTAATATTCATCAATGAAAAGCAATGCTTATTTTGCCGTTCTATCTCATCAAAAATAATGCAGTGCACAATTATTGTATGATGAAAACATACAAACTCTGTGTTTGTCATTAGATGGTGTTTTTTATACTCATCAATAAAAAGCAATGCTTATTTGCAATTCGATCTCATACATCTTTGTTTTAATTTTACATTTGAGAGGCAGAGAGATCGTGAAGTTGTTGGTGCTGTTGTGCTTACTTTGAAAACACATGTTTAACAAGTGATGATTTAGTTATAGGTTTAAGGTCGCAATTTGATACGTTTGCTATTCCAAAGATACGTTACTACCAACGACCAATGTCCGCTATTCCTTGGATTCATTATTCAAAAATTATGTTATTCCTAGCATTAAAAAAAAGAAGAAAAAAATTCATACTGAATTCCGGAGGTTCCTTGTTCCAAAGGTTCCCATTCCGAAAGTTTGTTTATCCAAAAATCATATTATAAGGGTCACTATTCTCTAGGTCCGTTCTTCTAAAAATGGAATGGGCCCGACATTCGTTAAGGTGAAAACGATATGAGGTTTTTTATCTGGAGGCTTTGGTTGTTAATTTGTTTCTCCACTTTTGGATTAATGAACCTTATTTCAAGTTCCAATTAACAACCCGTTCGATTGACATGCGGAGATTCCTATCATTTTCCTAATAATAAAGCTTCATGATTACTAACCTTTATTAATTTTCGGATTGAGCGTTTTTCGTATAAATAGCAAGCCTTCAAAAAAACGCTCTACAAAATGTTCATTACAATTAAAGGCACCATATTTTGTAATATCGAAGTGATAAACATCAATCAAAAATATATGTGCTTACTGTATTTTGTTATGACGAAACTTAGGAGTAACGAACCTTATATCATTTCTGACTAATATAATGATACAAATTCCCCTCTTTGACAGTGAGTTACTTATTTCTGTTAAACACAATGAACTACTGAAACGTGAAGCGTTTACCCTCCGCAGCTAAACTTCATATTTCGTTAAAGGAGTACATTTCTTTTGTTTTCCTCTGTCAATATGTCATTTTCAGATGTGACTGTGTTCGTTGTGAGCGAATTTTGCATGGTAGACGTTAGATAACAATTATAGGACCTTAATCTTTACTTCATGATTACGAAATTCTGATATCTATATATTCAATGTCAAGGACGTGCACTGTATCGCGATTACATGGGAGCGTTAAATTTTTGAAATCTGTCAACTGTCAATGCGCTATTATTTCATGTCTTTTCTTTCATACGGACTTGGTAAGTTAAGAACCGATTTTCAGTTAAGACATCGAGACTTAATGTAGAACATGTTGCCAAAAACATTATCGAATTTATTTGTGTGATGGTATATTGAAAACAATGTGTGTGAAAATAGCTTTTCTGAATTTTGAGAGGTTATCGATGGCCTTCTTACAACTGACAAGACATGACGTTTCATTTGATTCGTTTAACCTGAAGTGTAAATTTACAAATGGTAGTCGTTATTATTGCCGAGTTTCTCTAATTGATTTCCATCAGTTTCTTCATCAGAATTAAGTCTCGAGCAACGTTGGTCAATTCTGTGAAAATGCAACTTTTTATTGTATGCACAAATGTACACAAAATATAGATTTCTGTTCATTCAAAACAACATAATTTGTATATACGAAAGTCGGGTGAAATATCGGTAATCTATGCATTTGAATTAAGTTACGTGTAGGTGATATTTAGAATTAAGTCGGATGCAACTTCGGACTCGTTGCTTGTAAAGTGTACTTGATCATTTATCTGTTTATATCCATGTAGACAGAACGTTGAAAAATTTGGAACTTTCGATAAATTGGATGGGTCGTAAAATTCTTTTAACCTTGCATGCACCCATGTGACGTCAAACTTGATTTTCTCGCGTCAACCGTCAATGTCTTTCGGATCCTTTTGTTGTAGCGGGTCACAAATGTTAATTAGTATCATCGAATCTACGGATTGTTAGATATATACTAAATGTGAGCATCAGTTCCATTAAATTCATTTCTAGCATAACAATATAAGCAATCTACAGTTACGGTTTATCAACAAAACGAGAGATATCTCCTTACATTTGCGGCTATATTGCCAAGTTTGTATGTGGTAGGATGTTTTGTGTCACAACTGAATTATACATAATGTGTATTACATGCGACAACTCGAACACATTTTGAGTCAATGCTCCAAATGGTAAACAGCGATTTTAAAGGGGTTGTATAGTTTTGGTTGAGACCTTACTTCTGGTTTCTAACATTTTTTTGGTGAGAAAATGAGCACCCTCTGATGAAATATGAAAGTCAAGATCATGTAATTTCAAAAGAAATTCTACGTTTCTTTGATGAAAATTGGTTTTAAAATGATTGGGATATCCAAAAACAGAGCAGTACTTATATTAAAGGTGGGTCCCACCTGTTATTATGATTGCTTTGTTTTACCTCTTTTTTTTTAAGTCTAAGCCATTCCAAACAGATTTTCATCTAATAAATCTTGATTTTTCTCTTAGAATGGTATGCTCTATATCATTTAATAAGTGGTTTCTTGGTATCTCTCTCAAATTAAAAGCCCAACCCTCATTTCCACCAATACTATGCCATGCCTTTAATCTTTATATGTGCGACGTTCGCATGTCCGACTCTATTCTGCTCAAACGCACAAATCCGCCCAAACCGATCAATATATCGCCAAATGCGTCAGTACAATGAAATCGTCTCTCGCAATTTCATTCCTGTCCTTTGCGTGTGCAAAGTGATGTCTCTACAACAATGAACTAATGGTCATTTGAAAGAAAAGTAATCATGGATTTGTAATACAACGTACACATCAAAGGAAAGCTTGGTATTTTCTGTACATGTTTGCTCCTAAAATGTTCCGGGTAACAGAAATCAATAAAAGTTACATTGGTTTGAAGAACAAAATGTATCTCAAATCATGACCTCATTTCAGTCTCAGAATAATGTAGGTTTTACACTATGCAACATGAAGAAGTTAAGGTTTGTGACTTTCCTTATTTATTATACCGATACTATTTTTCCCTGTATTTTCCTCATTTGAGGTACTATATTTTGTACATAACTTCACCACATATTAACAATCACATTATCCACAGATAGGGTGCAACAATGATACCAAACGAAGTAGTTTATAATACATATTCTTCTTAATCCAATTTCACTAAAACTTGTTTAAACTGATATAAAATCTCAATTCCGCTTTCAAATCCAATACTGAATATTTTACATTGAACAAGCATTTTTCCTTCATTGCGTTCTTTGACACAGTTCCTATAAACAAGAAGTTGGGCATAATTCAAGAAAATATTAATGATTTCATCTCTTTGTTACCTATATCATATCCGAGAAGAATAATTTTCAGCAATATCAAGTACAAGATCAAAAATATTTCGAAATACAACTGAGATTACCTTACAATACATTTTTTTTCTTTTGCATTCCAACCAAAAAAAAAAGATAATTGGTTTCTTTTCAATTACAAGTAATACACAAATTATCATTCAAAATTTCCAATTTTGTTGTGTAAACAAAATATCTTTACTGGGCAATATCCGATGAAAAAGCTTGAAATTACAGTGCTTTATTCTGTTTTCATTAACATGATAACACGTATATTGCAGTACCCTTCTCCAATTAAAATCTGATTATAGGTCTATATAATCTTGCCAGAAGTGTAACACGAAAGTTATTATTTTTTTATGTAAAAGTAATCTTTAATAATGTTTAGCTGACGTTTTCTCAACACTGATTTCTATCACCTATTGACAACTCATGACATCAAATACTTCTTTTCGGAACAGATCAGGATTTTGTGTGTTATTACATAACTTATCCAACCACAACCTGAGGATGTTTTTTTTTTTTTTTCAGCTTAGACAATTCAAATGAGGCGAGCAGCTGCCCGTCTCGGAAGGTTTAACTCATGGATGTAACTTCTTTAGATTTCCCCGTCTTTTATCATCTGCTTTACTGTGATTACATTGTCTCTGATCCAACTCTGAGAGCATAACATTTTATTGTTTTATTCAATATTACTATTATTCCCGACAACTTCATGTCTTATATCATTAACATGTTTATATATATATATATATATATATATATATATATATATATATTTTAACTAAGACCATGAACAAACAAAGGTCAATGTAAAAATAAGGTATTTTTGTTTGTTCCAGCTGCATATTTCCTAGTACATCGTTTTTCTTGCAATAAAATCTCAGAAATAAAGCCATTCCACCAAATACCCAAAATACTTCTTGATCCATGAAAAACGAAGGAATAAAAATTTGGAAAACAAATCGACTATCTTCATTCCTCCTCTACGGTTGCATCACAAGTCATTTTATGGCATCCTCTATGAGGTTTCCTTCTCCAATATTGTGAGTATCTCAATTCAGTCTCATCAATATAGTTGTCTGTCTGTATACACTCTGATGCAAAATGATTTTCCATTTAACCATATTTGTCTTCAGATATAATACAATTAATTATTTTCTTCAATCTGATTGTCCGAACACGAGCGCTAACTAATAGTCTATATTTGGTGATCAACGAAATTGGTCACCAATTACCCTCTATATTCTGATTGCCTTTTGTATACAGAAGTGTAAGAATGGCTTGTCTTTAAGAAGAAGATTTTTTTTTCATATCCCTATAAACTCAAGCTGTTGATTACCATGGGTTTCAGGACTTCCCAGAAACATCTGTAGAATTCTACACTATTAGACCACCACTGCCAGGTGACTTATTCAATTGCATAGATTTAAGTGCGAGCCAACATTCACTTTCTGTGAGTTTCCCCTTACAGATAGTTGCGTCTTCCTCAATCAATACATAAAGTCTTTGATACCAGACTTGGAACCATCTGTTCCGTAAAGATTGATATAAAAACGTGTTCTAGAGTATCTCTTTTTTTAAGTTTCTTTGTCATCTCTAAAAATCTTATCATCTATATCAATACAATCTATTTCTTCTTCTTTTTTCTAACCCTTCGCCAATTCAAGCTGAAAAACAATTATCAAGATGACTACAAGAATGACATGGACACGATTTCAGGATGATGATAGATGAGTGGCATGCAGTCACGAGTATGTTCTCATTTTCCATTATTCATTTTTTAAGCGTTTGAAATGAAAATTGGTAGTTTTTTTAATCGAATCTGTTATAACAGATTCCACCATGAAATAAAAAGAAGGACACACTAAATGACTTTGCAAGTTTTCAAATTCATTTGGCAATATTTCATCTTTGACCGATTTTCACTCAATTTTAGTAAGTTTCTTATAAAATGTTTCGTCTTAATAGTCACGAATGATTTTAATTTCATGACGTTATCTTTGGCGAAAGAGTCGATTTAAGTTTCCGAACCCTTCAAATATGAACATCTTACGTGTTATTTTTTGGCACTTTTTTAATACCAATTGACATGACAACGATGCTTATTGCGCAATGGTTTATTTATCTTTGAATGATTTTTTACCTACTCTCAGTATGCTGTAGCTGAAACGTTATGCTTGCTTGCACATTCCACCTATTTATTTCCCTTTAAAACTTAGTTCATTTGAAACTTGGCATTCGGCTTAGGTTAAGTTTTGAAATGCTTTGATATACATGGGCAGAAAGTGTAGGTCTTTATACAACAGATTTGTATCATAGGTCAGTATTCAATAAACAACATATCAAAGAATGCTAATTAATGCAGAAAATGCGTGAACACGATTATGTATAGCTGAAGCCGCTTCCTTTAAACTTTGTTTTCAAGTAATGTTACATTGATCAAAAATTGATTAGCTCAAAGTGTGCACCAGATGGTTGACTCTCAGTTCTGATAATATGAAATTTCTCTTTTCAAATCACCCTCCCTCCCCCCCAAAAAAGATATATATATATATACATATAATATATATATATATATATATATATATATATATATATATATATATTATATACATATATGTATATTATGTTATATATACATATGTATGTATGTATATATATAGATATATATATATTGATATATATATATAGATATATTATGAGTGCCGACGACTTGAAAATCAAAATTGCAAAAAAAAAAAAAAAAAAACACAAGCAAACAAACTCAAAATGTCCCTCATGTACCTAGGGGAATATCTCTTTAACCCTTTCCCTTCTCAGTTCCCCCATATTCGATTTAGTACATTTTATCATTGATATCACTATTGTTATTATTACTATTACTATTATTATTATTATTATTATTATTATTATCATTATTATGTCATTATTATTGCTATCACTCATTATTACATTTTTTAACTATTATCATTATTATTATTATTTTGGATGGCTTCAGCATAAGAAAAATAAGACGAAATGTAACACATAGACAAAGCGAAAATGAGGAAAAAAAAAACACCATGACACCCGATAAACTATGCCAAAATCTGTACATATATAAGCACTTACATTGCATCAGTCACTATGCTGTCGTACGGGGGGGGGGGGGGGGGGTGAGGATGAGGAGGCAACATATGTTGTTTTTATTTGGTCTACATGACACTACATTACACTTTTAGGAACTTGTAGAGTATTTGAAATATCTCGCGATACAATATCAATTATTTCGTCAGAAGAGAGGCTTTCCCAGATTACTAAAAACCTATGGATTGCTGTTTGTCGAAGCAGTTCGATTCTGGCTTTGTGGAAAGGAAATCCGACATTGTACTCTACATATAATGTTACATCACGTTATAATGTTATACATTGCACATATTCACAGGGATTGAAGTTTCACATTGTCTTCCACCTCGTCGAAAATTGATACAGCTTCTTTATAATCAAATAAGACTTTCTCGATTCAAGAGTGTACCATTTTACCTCTTGCACAATCTCCTCATAAGACATTTCTTGCTGCCTCTGGCGCAAGATCATCGGCATTGCCCTCCTCTGATTTTTTTCCAACCCATCAATGTGTTTCCTAGCTTGAGGAAAGGCAAAATATTTTTTTTTTCTTCTGTGGGGCACAACTTCCCTAACATTCCATCAAATGTTTTAAAAGGCAAAAGCTCCCTCATATGGGAGACTGCAGTTTTCCAGATATGATAAGCTACAAAATGTGTGCACTCCGTCGTTTAGCTGCAATCGTGAAAAATATAAAATCTCCCTCGCGTAGGAGGCCCGCAATAAGAGGGGGAACAGGGCTTACCCCCTTCCACGTCCTCCTTCATCGTCTCCTAACAAAGACGTGCTACTTACTGACAATTTTTCTGATATTCCAACAAAAGTGTACCCCAGATCGTTGAATTTCGTTCTAAAAATGAAATGGCACCCTCGAATATGGAAAGGATATCTTCCAACCCTCCCATTACTTGCTTTCCTTCATTGACTGAGTACACTTTGGGGAATGAAATTCCCCACCCAAAAAAAAAAAAAAACAACAACAACAACAACAACAACAATTGACGCAGTTCGCTATATTGCAATTCTAATAACGCAACCTCAGTAGATCTTATACATACACAGTGATTATGCACAAGCGGAATAAAAGCTGAGATTCCTTTATTTTATTTTGAACGCTACCCTGAAAAGTCATATTTATTTGCCTTATTTTTTCACTAAGAGTTCGCACCTGATTGCTGAATTTCAGGTCCGAAATTTCAAAATCACTCTTGTGTAGAAGGAGAAATCCCCCTCTCTTACATCCTCGTTTTAATGCTTTTTCTCTTTGATCGCTTAACAACAGTGTTCACGATAAATGATTTATTTTAGGTACTAGGCTTAATACGGTATCCTTTTGTATAGGTAACTTGTTTTAAAAAATCGTCTATATCAAATTACTGCTTGACAGTTCCGATTTGATAAAACACGCACCTTTTTCAATATCAAACTGCAAGAAGTTTTCACGTAAGAACAATTAAAAATCCCTTTTTTCAGAAGCTGCTTTCGAAGACTCCAGAACCCATATTTTCTTTAAATTGTAACATCTAGTTCAGTTCAGTTCTTTCATGTTTTTTTCCTCCATCGCAGCTGCATAATCAATAACGTACTATGCACAGCGTACGTGAAAGTAAAGAATTTCAGCATAATTATCAGTAAGCCAGTTCTCAGTTCCAATCTGAGCATGTGCAGGTATTGAGATAAAAGTCATTGCAGGCCTTCTCATGAAATGGATTTGCAACTGAGGTATTGAAAACCTAAACAAGTCTTCATGACAACTGTGAGCCAGGTGCAGAATGGTATTTACGGGTTAATATGCATTACTTTCAGTTAACAACAAAAACCATTCCTGCAGAACTGACACTTTCTTTCTCTCTCTCTCTCTCTCTCTCTCTTTCTTTTCATCTGCTCTTCTTGACCCTTTTCGCTCATTAATTTTTCTTGACTTCTAAAGTCTTTGGTTCGTTCTCCACTTCTGAAATTGTTCCGTACTTCACATATACTATTACGAAATGTTTCTCGTTTTTCGACATCTGAATGATAAAGCTCCTATCAGACACGTGGGTGTTTTTAGCCACTTTACGAGGGCAGAAGTCCGAGGGATTGCTGCACTTATCAGAAGCGAAAACTTTCACGCGCCCTCGTGGCGTTGCTATGGCACAGTATTCTGTCGGCGTCAAGACATGAGTTGTCTCTTCATTGTAATGGTTGATGAGTAAGACCTCCACTTCGTGTTGGCTGTTATTAAAAATGTGAGACATGTGTTGAGGTAACAGCATTCTGAACAATGACATGCACACGCCTTCAAGACAGCCACTCGATCTGACCGTGGTTTGTGTCGATATCTCTTGACCACGTTGTTGACCCTCCGAATTGTTCTCTGGAATTGGCGGTGTTTTATCAATAGGCGTGATTTCTTCATCACCTAAGCAGGGAAATAGAAAGTGATACAGAGAGGAGGAAAAAAACGATTGCGGAGATGCTGATGGTGATAATGACCGCTATAACGAAGATAATGTAAAGATGGCAACAATCCTAATTTTTCAGGCTATCCTGGGTAGGCCCTATCTGGGTCTATTGAAGGAGTCAACGGGTTATTATAGGATAATGGAAAGATAATAACTTACCTCTTAAAATAAACAAACAAACAAACAGAAGAATATGATATCATGTCATGGTAAGTCAATATCAAGAGAGAGGAAAACTGCCCCTTTCGTTAAAGAAAAGAAATTTTGTAGAATTATCTTTATTTTTGTTTCCTTTGTACTCTGTACATCCCATTAGATCGGAAATCAATGTATAAGATTGTGGCGAGGGACGATTACAAAATTAGACTAAAAAAAAAAGGATTGAAATCAATCTACTTATGTGCAGAAATATTTGGATTTCACTTCCGTGTTACTCCTGGGTCCTGTCAGGCCTTTTGTTATTGTTAACATCGCGTGGACAGTTCTACACAGAGGAATATTCAAGATAATTTATACTTACGGTCCTCCTGCATAAACCATTGTAAGGCATACTTATCAGCGAGGGGTACCTCACATGTGCATAGTTTTGCCGAATCGCTTCTCTTGTTTAATACGTGGTGTATTGGTATGGGTTTCGATTTTATTTTTAAAAAAGTAAATCTCATAACCTCTGATAAATACACAACACATACCTCTACAACCAAAATAGATACGAAACAACACGTCTTACTTTCAATGAGTTTAGGTTTTCTTTCATAACATTTTTAAACAGCAGGGATTCTCAATATTTTAGTAATCCTGTTTTATTCATTCTGGTGTTATTATCCGTTTATGAAAAATGTTTAATTTTAAGAGAATACATGTAATGTTAATCATAACGATAATGGCCCAACTAACGATGAAGGAAAGTGAGAATATAAATTGACAAAATATATACAGGTGTTATCATGCTGTGAAAATTTGATTGAACTATTTACATATTCGCAGCTTTTCGGCCAAGAGGACCTGACCAACTTTTTCCAAAATCTCGGCGAGGGCTTCACGTTTTTCTTCTTTCTTCGAATTTTCTCTCCATTTTACGAGAATTCTGTGGATTGCTGATTTTATGTCATCAGAGTCCCTTTTGATTTGCTCCAATCGTGCATAGAGGAGGCCCAGCTTAAAGCCCAGATTCATGTACTGATCAGGGTCCATTCTCCATGCAAGATTTTCAAGCTCTTCCGGGCATACATCCAGGGGGATATCTGGCACTTCCGCTGGAAATTGGGTGAAAATGAATTGTTTTGGTGAATTGATATGAATTACCATTATCTTTCTAATCATCATTGTTAACATCATTAATATCATTACAACATTTAAAGGAGGAAAGGATATATTGACTTGTTAAACTTTCCATCTGCTTTGAGAAGTGATTAACATATTGACTGATATGGGGGAATATAATTATGAATTAAATGAAATTCGATTAACGGCATGCCATTGTATCCGACATACAGGCCACATTCATAAGCATCGTCTGTGGTATGGGTTTCGAGTTTATCATACCATCAAAACATTTAGAGTGTTGTCATTGTTCATCACGATAACACCATTACATATTGACGAAAAAAAAAAACTAGAATTATCACTGAAGGTGATTAATACCCCCCGCCCCTGGTGTTGCTTTATAGTATGTGATGTCATGAGGGCAATGACGTTAATACCAAGTTTGTGCAGTTGTCGAATTGGAAAAAGAATAATATTAGTTTACTGTACAATTACAGAGTTGACACTGAGTTCCACAAGGTTTGGGTAAAAAATGTGGTTACCATGGCAATGCATTGTCTGATACAAACACAAGGGACATTTTGCATTTCTACACTTAAAGACCATCATTCACTCAAAATTTGACCTTCATAGCTTGAATGATTTATTTTGATACAAAAATGAGTGGTAACCATGGCAACACATTTCCATAAACTAATACATTGGTGTCTTGCAAAAGTCTAGATCACGAAACATACTAAATTTGACTTTAATTGCTTGAATGATGGAAAAGTTATTCGATCTGCAAGGTTTTGGTAAAATTGTGGTTACCATGGCAACGGTTTGTGTGACAAACACAAAAATTATGTGTTCCATATTTATACCTCAGGGCCATAATGCCAACCAAATTTGGTTTCAATTGCTTGAAAACTGTGGAAGAAGTTCACTCCACAGGATTAAAAAGAAATGCGGTTACCATGGCTACGCATTGTCCGATACAAATACAAAGGACATTTTGCAAAACTACACTTAAAGAGCATCATACACACCAAATTTTATCTTCATAGATTAAATGGTTCAATTTGATACAAAAATGAGTGGTTACCATGGCAACACATTTTTCTTATATTAACACATAACTACGCCTCCCGATCATCATACATACTAAATTTGACCTTAATTGCTTGAATGATGTGGAAGTTATTCAATCCACAAGGTTTTGGTAAAATTATGGTTACCATGGCAACGCTTTGTCCGGCAAACACAAACAGTATGTGTTCCACATCTATGCCTTAAGGCCATAATGCCTACCAAATTTGATTTCAATTGCTTCGAAACTGTGGAAGTTGTTCACTCCACAAGATTTCGAAAACGACATGCGGTTACCATGGCAACGCTTTGTCAAGTACAAATACAAAGAGTGTCTTGCATAACTACACCTATAGATCATCATAGATACCAATTTTGAAATTGATTGCTTAAATACTATGGAAGTTATTCAATCCACAAGGTTTTGGTAAAATTATGGTTACCATGGCAGCGCATTGTCCGACAAACACACACACACAAAAAACACGTCTTGCAAATCTATACCTCAATATCATCATTTACCCCAAGTTTCATTTAAATGGCTTCAAAACTGTAGGAAGTCGCGACGCAAGATTTTGCAACAGACCGCCCGACCGACCGACCGCCCGACCAACATCACGGAGATTCCTATATACCCCCTTCACACTACGCGTGGCAGGGGTATAACTAATAATATCTCATGACTTCTGATAGAGGCACAACACTTCTACAACCAAAATCATAAAGAACAGCATGTCTTACTTCAAAATGAGTTTACATTTTCTTTCATAACATTTTTAAGCGTCAAAGATCCCAAATAATACTGTGTCAAAGAAAGCACCGAAAATGCCTTTCAGCACGTAATATGGAAATATATGACTGTATCTATGTACGTATCTAGACATAAAGGAATACTTTTGATCAAAGATGCTCCTGATACCATAAATACAACACAATAACCCATCAAATATTTCGCAGTTATTCATTCTGATGTTATGATTCATTTATGGAAAATGTTTAATTTGAAGTGAATACATGTAATATCAATGATACTGATAATGGTGCAGCTAACGATGAACGATAGCAATGCTATACAGGGTGTATCAAAAAAAAAGTTACACTTTTGAAAAAATTGTATAAATTACATTACAAAGTATTTGGAAGATTTTTTTTCATATTTATGGATACCTAGTAGTCTCATCTATCACGTGCAATCAACAAAACAAATTTTTGTTCATGCTTGACTGAACACTGACGCTCTTTGTTCAGAGTGTGAAAATGGCTTGCGCCAAATTGAAAGAAGATGGAAAATTCAGCCAGCAGTACAAGTAAGTGTTCTCATTCAAACAAATTGCTCTTTTGCTCACAGTTTAGATTATGTTATGCTAGATTAGGAATTTTCTTGCGATTTTCTGTTATGTTTAAATCATTCCATTGTATTATGGAAGGTTGATTAACAACATTAAGAACTTTTAAGCACAGTAATCACAAATCATGCACAGACATATCGAACCCACATGCCAGTCCTTCAGTCAAGAAGAAAAGTACAACATTAATGCATTCTTCCTCAGATCATTCAATCAATACAATCAATCCTATCAATCAATCAATCATTCAATCAATCAATCAAGCAAGCAAGCAAGCAAGCAAGCAATCCATCAATCATTCATTCAATCAGTCTATTAATTAATCAATCAATCAATCAGTCAGTCACAATTGTTGCATGTTTTATAAAAAGTGGCAGATCGACATAGGGAATATCAACCCCCCCCCCCCCCCGTTTCTTAAAGGCTGATCAACGTTTGAAAAACTGATTTAGTTGTTAGTTTATTCGTTCAATCAGCCGATTGATTATTTCAATGACTGAAAAGTGATTAATTGATTATTGGATTGATTCACTGATTGAACGATTCAATGACTGTCTAATTGATATATCGGTTGATGTACTGATGGGTTGATTGATTGGTTGATTGATTAATTAATTAATTGTCAATCAATTGATTGACCAATTAATTAATTGATTAATGGGATGAATGATTATGTTGATTAATTTTGTACCACTACCGCATTAATGAAAAACGGGCATATGGTATTGATGTGTCCGTGTATTGTGAAAATTGTGCTTTAAAGGTCTTGAAGTAATTACATACTCTAATTCTCACCGATTGATTTAGAACTGATATCATGAAAATTACGATAAAGCTGACAAAAATAATCTCAGACAATCATAACATAATGAAAGCTTTATGCAAAAGAGCAATTTGTTTGAATAGGAGAACTTATTTGGATTGCTGGCTGAATTTTCATCATCTTTCAATTTGGCGCAAGCCATTTTGCATACTCTGAAAAAAGAGCGTCAGTGTTTAGCCAAGCGTGAACAAAAAGTTGTTTTGTTGATTGCACATGATAGATGAGACTATTGAGTATCCATAAATATGAAAAAAATCTTCCAAATATTTTGAAATGTAATTTAGACAAATTTTTTAAAAGTGTAACTTTTTTTTTCATACGCCCTGTAAAGTGAAAACTGTATACAGGTATTATAATGTTCTGAAAATTTAATTGACTATATACATTTTCGCAGCTTTTCTGCCAAGGAAGATTGACCAATTTCCTCCAAGAACTTGGCGAGGGATTCACGTTTTCCTTCTACCTTCGAATCTTCACTCCAGATTTCGAGAATTTGGTAGAATGCTTCCGTGTGAGAAGATTTCCTTTTGACTCGATCCAGTCGTTCTTCTGTGATGCCCAGGTAAATGCCCAGCTTTTTGTAGTGATCGCGCTTTATTCTCTTTGCAAGTTTATAAAGCTCAGTCGGATGAACCTCCATAGGGACAACTGGCGCTTTCGCAAGAAAGTGGGTGAAAATGAATTGTTTTGGTGAATTGATATGAATTACCATTATCTTCCTAACCATCATTGTTAACATCATTAATATCATTACAACATTTAAAGTAGGAAGGAATTTTGTGACTTGTTACCCTTTCCATCAGCTGGGAGAAGTGATTGAAATATTGACTGATATGGGTGAATACATGCATTTGATGAAATTCGATTGAGGGGATGACATTATTTCCAACATACAGACCACATCCATAAGCAACGTCTGTCGTATGGGTTTCGATTTTATCATACCATCACAACATTCTGAGTGTTGTCATTGTTTATCACAATAATACCATTATATATTGCGAAAAAAAGTATATCTCATGCCTTCTGATACAGGTACAGCACTTCTACAACCAAAATAGAAAGGAACAGCATGTCTAGTTCTTAATGAATGTAGACTTTCTTTCATAGAATTTTAGGACGCCAAAGATTGCAAAGAACACTGTATAAAAAGAATCTAAAAGTTACTTTCAGTACGTATCTTATATATAAATCAACAATATAGAAATGTTTGACTATCTATTCACAAACGTAGCTATATCGGAATACTTTTGATTAAATATATAATTACAACACGATCGCCCTTTACATAACAATTCCTCAAATATTTATCCTGATGTTATGAGTCATTTTGGAGAATGTTTCATGTGAAGACAATTATTGTTGATACCAATAATGGTACAACTAATGTTGAAGAAAAGTAATAACATGGAGTAATAACTCTACAAATTCTATTATGCTATGAAAATGTGAGTCAACTATTTACATTCCATCACTCTGTTGCACAGGACATCGAGGCCACAATCCCCAAAGATGTTGGCGAGGGCTTTACGGTCGTTTTCCTTTGCCGATCTTTTCCAGCGAGTAAGAATTGTTGAGAATGCCTCAGACATGTTATCGGAATTGGTGTTCTTGATTTCGTCCATCTCGCTATGTTTGATGTTCAGACGGGCTCCCAGCTCATAGTAGTAAGAGTAGTAACAGGGCCCCATCCCCTCTGCAAGATCCACAAGATTCACGTCTTTGCTCTGCTCTGTTACTTCTATAAATGGATGATAATAAGTTGTTTTGATGAATTACTATGGACCGCTGTACTCAAAATCATCGATATATACGTGACATTACCATTTAACGTTGGATGACAGTGAATGAGATGCCATGGAATATTGAACGAGATCGGGCCAATGAATATTGCACGAATCGAAGATTAGTGCAATATCGGTAGTGACGAGTGCAATATTGAAAGCAAGAGAATATCAAGTAGAGGGGTCAAAGTTGAGGTGAGGTGTAGATTTTCTTCAATTTGTTTACCTCTACAAACAAAATTTGTAAGATCGGAACTCCTGATCTATAATTCAACAGTATTCCCTCATATTTCCTGGTATTCCTGGTATTCCATGAATTAAAGTCACACAATATGACTGTCGTCATCTTCAATGATTAAATATATATATATCTATATCTATATATATATATATATATATAGATATATATAGTATATGTAATTTTTAAACTATGGACAATTGCAGACTTTCACACTTTATTGCACTCTTTTCCTTAGAAACCACCAAGATGATCAAAGAAACCAGTTTCTTTTATGACATTTTAAAGCCTGGTAAAGTTCTTTTCAGGGAATGTATGGGTTGGTACACTTTTGACTGATATTTTGTATTTGACAAGGACTTAAATAGTAAAGTGATGTAAAAAATGTTATATACCTCATAAGTGAGATTCGTATCACTGATTGGTCAAAAGTATATCACGTGACAAGGTGTAGTCCCGTCTATCTTGCCTTAGGGTTTTCATGTAAGTGATAGAAAGGCAAAACCCTCGTGATAGAATTCGTAAACCCTCCGCGACTTTTGTACACATAACAAGTACACAAGACTTCGCGCGCGGTGTCCGCAACCCCTCCACCCACCCAAGGACGTTCACTACGCGCATCGTATAAACACATGCAAAATCATCGCACTAGCGCACAGCAGGCATGTTTACGTGGCATGGTGATCGAGCGCTCCTCTGTGATTTGAAGTGAGCTGGATCAAAGATCGTACACTTTGCAATTAGAATTTCTTAGGATCCCGAAGCAGAGATAAATCTCAGCATGTTGAAAATATCGAATTAAAAACACGAGCGACGGGAAACTGGATGTACTGTAATCTTCTGCCAAGATTTTATGCAGGAGCTCGCCGAAGGCCGTGTGACTGTGAGTGCGTACAATGTACCGTGCGTACTGGGTAGTACGAAATGCACGAAAACCATGCAAGCAAGCGCAGGCTGTGGCCTGATTTTCGGGCTAACGTTTAGGCCTAACAGTTAGAATATACTTCTTATTTGCCCAGCCCTAGATCTTGGTTAAGTCTTAAACGATGAGGTACATAAAACAAATATTAACTGCTCTGTATTCGGATGGTGGTGGAAATTATCACTCCCTCGGTGCTTTTCATACCGACCCTTCCATCACCCCTCGGCTAACGCCTCGGGGTGATGGAAGGGTCGGTATGAAAAGCACCTCGGGAATGATAATTTCCAACATCATCCTCATGAGCAGTCAATATTTGTATATTATTTCACAATAACTTCTGTTATCAAAATGATGTGACTTTTTAAAGGTGCGTGACATTTATTATCTGGCTATGTTTCGGATCTGACATATCTTGGGCATGTACCAGAAAAATATAGAGGTTTATGAACACATATGAACTTAAATAGAACAATTGAAATATCAAAGTCCTAAACAGACGAACGGGATTGATACTTCTATCTCCATCGCTGCAGCAAATCTAACTTTGTTCCCCTAATAGTAATGTATATGAAAATTCGATGTTTTACATTATATACAGTGCACGTTCCCTGCAAAAATGCAGGTCTGCTGGCTGTTCATGGGACGTAACATTATTTTATGCAAGTTTACACTTATTCATTCATTCATTTTCCCTTTGTCAGTAGATACATACGAATATTTTACAGGAATTGAATACATAGATTTTATCATAATATAAATTAAAGAATAAGTTTACAAAATTTTGCAAGTATACGGAAATGCTGGAAAAGGGGAGGAATGCTAAAAAGCAGTGCTTGTAGAGTGCACCCCCCCTCCATACACATACACACACACGTAATACAACAAATTATATGATTTATTGACAGATATACATAACAAGGTAAGTGCCAAATTGTGTCTCGCCCATTCGCGCAGAAGAAATTAATGTTAATCTAATTCCCGGAAATTCATTGACCCGCCTATGACCTTTGACCTGGTGGTGACCTTCAACTCCCCAAGGGACATTTACCATCCAAGTTTGGTCCCAAATGGACAAAGGGATAAAAAGTTAAGAGCCATAATCGAAATGCGCCGTAAAAACTTAACATTGGGCCATAAAAGTTGTTGACCCCTATCTGTGACCTTTGAACTTGTGGTGACCTTCAACTCCCCAAGGGACATCTACCATCCAAGTTTGGCATAAACGGACCTATGGATCAAAAGTTATGACCCATAATAGAAACGCGCCAGAAAAACTTAACATTGGGCTCTAAAAGTTCGTTGACCTCTGCTTGTGACCTTTGACCTTGTGGTGATCATCCACTCCCCAAGGGACATCTACAATCCAAGTTTAGTCACAAACGGACCTATGGATCAAAAGTTATGACCCATAATAGAAACGCGCCATAAAAACTTAACATTGAGCCCTAAAGTTCATTGACCCCTGCCTATGAGCTTTGACCTTGAGGTGACCTTCACATATGATAAAATGTGAAACTTTGTATGACTCCTCTTCCCTCGAAGTTTGATTGCAATTGAAGCCCAGAGTAAAGAGTTATTGAAGTTTTTGTAGCGTTACGGACAGACGACGGACGGACGGACGACGGACGACGGACGGACGACGGACGGACACATGCCGCAGGCGATCCCTTAGTCTCCCCTCACCTCCGATGGGCTCGACAAAAAGTGTAAAAACAAAAGAAAACTAGACATGGGGACCTATAACTAACCTAACTATCACGAAACAAACACCCTAAACAAATCCCTACACTAAGTCGCTGTCAAGCCGAAAGAGAGAGGAAAGAGAGAGAGAAAGAGTGTGTTTGAGAGAGAGAGAGAGAAAAAAAAAACGTATTATGTGGAGTGAAGATAAAAGACAAGAAAAAAAATAGAAGACTAACGAGACGAGAGGGATTGGATTTTCCATTTTTTTTACAACCATTAAAGAATCAACAAATTTTTATGATTTCATAATTGTAATATACAAAATATTAATTTTCCTGATGAGATTAAGATAAATTCTTATAACTCACAGGATTTTTCTTCTTCAGATTACTCTTAAAAGAACTTAAACTTGGGAACGACTTTAAACTGTTATAAAAGTTATTCCAATATTTAGGTCCAGCAAATGTAGATATAAATTGTGTAAAATAGTCCAAGTTAAAAGCAGATGAAATTCACCAGAGTAGGATATTTATGGAAGGAGCGGTTTCTCGCAGACATGCTGGTGAAAACAGACGGCAACAAATTATTACTGAGTTTGTACATATATTGGCCAAGACAATAATTATAGAGATCGGTTAACTTTTATTTTCGTTTTCAGAAAATAAAACATCAGTGTGAGCTCTCCAAGATACATGGCAATTTTTTCAAAGAGTTTCTTTTTTCTGGAGACGGGACAGTCTGTCGAAATATTAAAGTTGGATGAGTGTTCCCCAAGCAATGTTGCCATAATCAAGGTAAGGTAAAGTTAAAGCTGAATATAGCATTAAAGGGACTGTGCAGCACTTTATGTGATGACATTCGAAGGTTTTAGTATTTAGTTCGTCAATGCAGCACTTAGAGAAATGGTAGGAGCAAGGTGGGTATAGGGATAATTACTGGGAACTTATGTTACTAACGTCTGTGTAGTCCAAAATCTAGTCTGAGAATGTTTTAACTCAGTTTACTTCACGGAAGTGCCTCTGCTATTTCCTTATAAAGATCGTAGCCCACAAAATGTCATTGACGATATTGTTCTCAGTCGTAAACAACTAGCCAGGTACATCTAAACTTTGGCTCAATAGTCTTGTGGGGGTGGGATTTCTGAAAAAGGGAGTCTCTATAAAGGTATTACAGACATTTAAAGGGAAAGCTGGAAACCGGTCTCTTTTGCCTAATTTGAGTATGCCGAATCTGAAATACCCGGTTCCCAAGCAAAATTCATCGATCTTGACCATCTAATTTGCATAAACAAAATGGCTGCTGAGTCACAGAAATTGTCAGTTTCAGACACATTTTCTTAAAACTTTTGGGAAACGGCTGGGGAAAAAAAAAGGATTTGTGCAATTTGAGGGATGAACGTTTCCCATTTCATTCATTTATATGCAAGTTAAGGACTGTATTATGCAAAAGAATATATGAAGAGTTTGTTCGCAAAAAACGATTAAAAGATTTTAAAGTACGGTCTCTGTCATAAAGTACAAAATAATACCTTTTAAATGATATATTGGTCACTATAGTATAAAGGTATATTTTTGAAGTTATGGTCAAAGAAGCAACAAAAACTTTCCTTATTATTCTCTTTATTTTTCTTGACCTTTAATCGCAAATATCTCCATTTGGCAAATATGGACTTATCGGTTTTTGCGAACCAACTCTTCATATTTGCACTGGAAAGTTGTTTTTGCCACTTTTCAAATTTTTGAAGATTCAATTAAAACCAGAGTTTCATCTTAGTGCTATCAAAATAAATGCGAATATTTAAATTGGTATGCACATCATAATGATAATTCATTTGTAGGCTTCGTGACGCATTTGCATACAGTTCAGTCATTACCCCCGGTGGTAATTTTGTTTTTTCAATCTTCTAAAATTGTTCTGGCGATTTTTTTCCTTCTTAATTCAATTAAAACCCCGATTCTTAACCACCGCAGTGTGCTAGGGTAAAAACATCCGGTTCTATTACTGTGGCAGTGTGATATTCATGTTCATCATGTTTTATAACACACAAGTTAGCACCACAAGTGTCATGCAGATTAATTTTCAGTTTTATTGATTACAGTATTTATTATGTATATGTATATATATAGTGGAATGATACTGATATTTTTACCCATCTTCAGTTCTTTCTTCTTTTCTTTCTTCTTCGGCATGTTGGGAAGAATGGAATAATCGAGACAATGAAGACAGTAGATGGCGCACGATGCCGGCTGGTGATAGAAGCTTTCGACCTCAGGTCTTCGTCAGCTTCAATGTCTGTTCATACAAAATGGAATAGGGGTTTTGAGCATAACAAACCAAAATATGGAGTGTTGAACATAATACATTGAGAATAGTTCCAGCATGAGTTCAAAACATATTTGGCAACATATTTAGGAAATGAAAAATGTTACAAAGTATATTAATGTAAATAGATACATAATACTGGATATAATTTCATACAGACATATCATACGATGAAAAATAATTACCATAGATAAACATAATATCAAAACTGAACTTAATCATGTAGTTACCTGCTAGGCAGACGCGTGTGTTGCTTGGAATGTGTTGTGGCTGTTTGTGGCGGGACGAGAGCGATCACGTGATATGCTGGAAAGGAAGGTGTGTGTGTGGTGCATATCTAGTAGGAGTAGGGTCCGATGGTATAAAGAAATCGGTTTAATGTTCATGAAAGAGTGTCACATACAAGGACAATATAAAACCGGACGAGAGGATAGCTCTCCGAGAGCTTCGCACCAATTGGAATCTGATTATCAACCCGGCTGACAAAGGCTCAGTAGTACATGTATATTGTTATTCAATCTAGGGAACATTATATACCTCATATATAGATACCTCTCATCTGATAGCTGTGCCCCATTTTTGATCAAAATGACGTCATGATTTACTGTGCCCGGGGCATAGAATCAACTGTGCCCTGTGAATAGGTTTGGAGACAGTCGCAACCCCGTACACATAGATCACTCATGTACGCACCAATGATACGTCGATCAGCGTTGATCACGAGTGCTGTAAAAGAGACTAGAATCTAAATTTTCGGTATCTTTATTTCGGAATCTATATTTTCGGTATATAAAACAAATAATGACAGCTTGATATTCGGGGCACAGTTAAAATTATGTAAATCCTCGGTGATATGAAAAACCGTAACTATGACCTCAGCTTCGCTTCGGGCATAGTTATGGTTTTGACATCACCTTGGGCCCATAATTTTTACTGTGCCCCTCATAGCAGTCATTATTTGTATACTATTACCTTGCTGAAGGTAATAGGCAACTTTGCACTCTAACATACAGCAAATTACGGATGGATCCAAATGATAAACATGTTAAGCAAATGAGTGCAGTGATCGAATACTTAAATGTAGCTAAAGACATCAAAGCACTTCTAATACCTAGCAACGTTTAACGCTCCAATAGTACACTTTTTGCCAAAAATTCAGAAAGTACGCTACCCCGGACGGCCAATTGCATCAGGCTGCTCCTGTCCCATTGTACAATTCTTAAGATTTGTGGATGCTATGCTCCGAACATCAGCTATAGACACGCCATTTTATGTTCGAGATACTACAGATTTTTTGTGCTACGTTGAAAAAAAAATCAACAGAAATGGGCCAAACTCCTCAAATGCTATATTAGTGTCAGCAGATGTTAGCTCCCTGTAGGCCAACGAACCACACAAGGGAGGCATAGCTGCATGCAAGAGAGCTTTGAATAAACGGGATGACAAGCCCCCTCCCACAGTTAACCCGCTTAATTGAATAGATTCTCAAACTGAGCAATTTCAAATTTGATAATAATCAGTACTTGCAAGTAGATGTATAAGGAAGGGATGTTGCGACACGAATTGTCTCCCAGTCACAAATTGTCGCCCCAGAAACAGGCGACAATTTATGCATGGAGCTGACGGCACATATTGCCGCCCGCCCTCGAAACACATTTTAGGGGGTAATATCATTCTTGACATAGTCATTGAAATACCAACACATAACTTACATTGCTACATCCACGCAAACAAGCCACGGTGTGGTTTCAAGGAAGAGTGTATAAGCGCGTGCGTGTGTGTGTGTGTGTGTGTTATTGCATTTTATGGAAGAATGTGTGTTGAGGTGGTTTGGATTATGTATTATGAGGATTTGTTTGAGTGTTTGTTAGTGTTTGTTTACAAATACGTATGTATTTGCGGTGTGCATATATATGGCAGATCGTTTGTACTAAAATCAACTAACGATTGAGAAATTATTTACGGCTTGTCGAAATTATTCGCTCATGCATATTAAATGGATATCCCTTTCTAGGGGAAAATGGCCTAATTGTGATCCCATAGTCTTCTGTAGACATTCAAGTGTTCAGTACAAAAAAAAAAATGAGTTACAACCCATCTCCTTATCATTTACAGTCAGTCCGCAGCGCGTGCGATAATGAGACACGAACGACAATTTTATTCAGAATCACGTTTGCGCAGTTTGTGCCCTTGAGACTGACGAGATTTCGCGATACTTTGCGAGAGTTTTTGCAGAGGTCGCAACAACAGCTTTCATAGCTTTCGCAGTGCATTGTTTGACCCAGGATGGTTGGGTAGGTTATAGAGCTGATTATGCTCAATAATTTGATACCTAATTTCCCTATTTTTGATATCAATATAGTAGTCCATTTTGGCATCAAAGTAAACGATTGTTTTGCCAGTGTTCAAGAAGCTTTTAGATCATAGTTTGATGTTTTGCTAGTTCCTGACTGGTATTGAAAATAGATCTCCGTAATTTCTTCGATTTCACAATCGTGAAACTTGAGCGATTATGATCAATTAAAAAACGAAGAGGGGCACCATTTTTAAGGTTGTGAATTTTCCTGTTGAAAACAAGGCAAATTATGTTTTCTTACCGGAAGTGGGGTAGTGAATGAACACGCGTGGAGTGCGTTGTTGATACCCAGACAATGGTCGTGGACAATGACCAGGATTGGAATGCTTCATGAGGAATTCCACTATCGCAGCTAGTCTTTGTTCATTCTGAAATGTGGTGTGTGGAAGCACATGGAAACATGTACTTACTTCTTTCATGTGCATGCATTTCACCCTGTGTCAAGAATTCAGACTAGCAGTGCTCAGGGCAATCCACATGAATAATTGATAAAGCATTCATGTGCCTTGCAGCAGAGCTCGGGACAGGTGGTAGCCAGGTCCATTGTTCAGGGTCATTGTAAGTGCACACTCACATACACATCATTGGTTCCTGTGTAAAAAAAGTGCAAGTTTTATATAGAGAGTGAAAATTCGATCACAATCTGGAACCTAACATTAAAAAAAAAAAAAATCATGGATTTCATGAAACTAATATAGGCTTTCATTTTCAAATTACCTCCTACTCAATCGTACACTATTCAGCTATTACTCATATCAATGACACTTTTATCTGATACATAGTTTTTGAACTCACAGCATTGAGTCAGCAGCCAATGGATACTACGCAATGCGACACGCCGCGTCTTGCGACAGATTTTGACCAATCACAGACCCGGAATTCCGGTGCGAACGCGAGGATACTCTTTTTAAACTCGACGCTAGACATGTCTCTGAATTTTGCTAGTTCCTGACCCGTATTGAAATGAAGATGAGAAAACGTGCCCTTATTGTGATACTATATACTTCAGCGGACATAGATAGTCTTTACCAGATTTCAGGTTAGTTTTTTGGCGTCAAACGTGAAGGAATATTTTTGAATACAATACCGAACTTCGAGAGAGATTTTGATATTCTATATTCTTCTTTTCCGTTTTATTTTGATCATGAGCATATTTGCTAATGTTTTCTCTTTCAGTCGATATCAAAAGTGTCGAAAACTGACAAGAAATACTCTTTCAACACGGATTTATTCATGACCATGTATCTGCTCATTACGTATGTAAGCACTGCTCAGCAGTGCATACGACTTGAATAAATACGTGCGTTTTCGCTCGCGCTGCGGACTGACTGTTTAGATTCACAAATTTAATCATGTTATGCTATCAGCAATCACCAGATTAAATCAAAGTTGCCTTATAATGAGAAATCAAAGGTGATCATTCTTCCTTTTGATGATGACGTTGGTTACCATATCGAAGACTTAGACGACGTCGAAGAGTAGAATTGCGACACAGCAGGGATTCTTTGAGAATCTGTAATATCTTTAAATTTCATTAAAACTTTCTCAAATATTTTAAGTCAGATTTGTAGGCAGTCAGATATATAGGCCTATATTTTCCTTCAGGTAATGATTTTATTAACATCACTATCTGATTGTTTATTTCTTTTATTTCACTGAATTGATATTCATTTGATTAATATTAACTTTTACTCTGTTACCATTTTCTTTCGAGATTTCGCCAACTGGGACTTGCAGGTTATCGACAACGAAATGGGCATGAATGAGGTTGACAAACTTAAAAGTCAACATTAAGTTCTCGTGTTAAAACACTTAAAGGCCCTGTCACACCTTTCCGAGCAAGCTACGCGGGCTTGTTGCGTGTATGAATTTTCCAGCATGCAGGATAATTTTGTGCAGGCGGACAAGGATTTGGGCGAGTTTCACGTGCGTCTTACCTGCGGGACGTGTGGTACTTACGTTCTACTCACGTTCTAGTTACGGGCAACTCCCGCGACTCACTTAGGGAACAAGTTTGAGAATGCTCAAGGACCCGTAACACCTTTCCGGGCAAGAATAAACATGGCTGCGGGTAAGTAGGGTCTGCGTGCAAACCTCCGGGCAACTACGGGCAAGATTCGTGCTACAGATAGGTACTGTCATGTGCAGGCCATCTTCGGGGACCTCCAGGTATCAAAAATTGTTCCAAGTAAGTAACAAGCAAAGCTTGTCCGGAAGGTGTGACAGCATTATCATAGGACTTGGTTGACATTTAGAACAAAATTGAATCACTTACTTGATGGAATTTCATGTACATCACCCGAGGATCACTACTGAACGATTCGAACAAACAGGTATCCTGGTGCAGCTACAATGTACGTTAAGAATAGGGTGTTTTCGCTACACGACGGGAAGATCGAGAATACGCGAAAGCAATCAGCTGTGACAGTCCCCGCACTCAGACTTCAGTCTCCATATCTAAGCAGTATCGCTTTCCTGTTGGGACGGAGGCGTGGGGACAAGATCGCTGATTGGCTGGCTGGCTGGCTCACTCCTGCCCTGTATCGGGTCCGAACTAGTACCATACTCTTTTTTCCCAAGGACGGGACGTTTCTCCGATTTGATCATGCGCAGAAGCAAATTTTGCACACGGCACGCTCAACCATACTGGCTGAGTCGTGCTTTCGAAAATTCGCTATTACATTGAATGTAGTAGAAGTAACGCTACTTATAATAATTATAAAAAGAAAGTGATTTTGCAGCCCAACATGCTGCAGAGTGCAAGGGGTGATCAACCTGACAAACATCTGGCATAGCTTCGCTTCCATACCTGACTAGATTTAAAGTACAAACCATGGAGCTACAAACCCACTCACGCACTAACAGGCACGAATCGACGATACGCGTATAACGTACGCCATGCACATTACTGCATACATACTGTATTATGCATATTCCTCGAATGAGAGAGATTTATCAAAATGCATAAGATCTCAGTAGTCTTTGGTTCAATTAACATAGACTTCAACGAATACACCTGTTCTTAATTTCGTTGTTTTGTATAATACCAAAATTCTGGGAGAGTATATATATATATATATATATATATATATATATATATATTATAAACCTGCGTTTGATACTTTTTTTGAATTTTTTTTTATATCATTAACTTGACGCAGTATTCAGTGGTATTATAGATGAATCCCGTGAGCTTATTTATAAGCAGTGTTTATGATGTGAGTAGTGTGTAATGCTTTTACATGATTTGCACTTTTTGGGGGGTTGAAACTTGCGTGTCATCCAGTCTTTATGCCTCAATTGTTTTGGGAAGTACAAGGTCGGACATTAAACTTTCCGGTTGGTTTGGTTCATGATATTAAACTTTCCGGTTGGTTTGGTTCATGATATGTTGTGCACAGACATTAAATAGTTTAAATACTGATCGGTACATTGTATTGTCTGTGATGTCCTTCCCAAGCTTTCCGGTAACTTTTGGTTCCAAAACTGAACAGACTATTATAGTTTACATGTAGCTATTAGTTGGGGCATGGCAAACCATCGTCTGCGTTTTTGCTTGTCATCTACACTTCGATTTGTAGTTTATGTTCATATCATCAATTCCAATGAAATGTTTCTAATCGTCAAACTTTAGGGATTAATGACCGAATGACTGTCATTGTCTTCGTGCATACAACGTACACTACAACAGTATTAGCATAGCCTCTTGACAATAGCATAAAATCCTCAAAATAAGTTCTGCAAATAGTTTGATACATGATATTTCTCTTATACCTGTACTATCTTCATAAAATATGACATCATAAGGAGGCCTGATTAAGTATCTTTAAAATGACACCTCACTTGCTGTGATTGGGTATTCTTGGAATGTGCAAAACGGCTGAGTATGGGGACAGATCAAAAGTGAAAAGTCACAACAATTCTGCTATCGATGATGTTCAGTTTTAATGAAAAAAGGCCACTGGAATAAGCAATGCTGAAATGAGAGTACTTTCAAAAAATCCCATCTCCTAGACATTAGTTTGATTTCTTCATCTGCAGATACTACTGCAGATTTTAATTCATGGATGAAGCCTGGAATCTAATGATAATCTCACAATGCAATCTTTTCAAGCACATTTCTTCCCTGAAACGACAAAGCAAATTGGAATTACACTGTTTGACATAACACGTTTGCTCTATTTTGCAACATTTCACATTTGACCTTTCCTCATACTCAGTTGTACTGTTCATTCCAAAAATGCATAATGTAAACAACTGAGTTGTCGTTGTAAAGAAAATTAATCAGGCTTTTTTATGATGTCACATTTGAATGAAATGATGTACTTTTAAGAGAAATATGATACACCAAATTGGAATTGCAGGACTTTTTCTGAGGGGTTTGAATTTTTTAAGCTTAACTCTTCACTTTATAATAGGACCTATCTTTATGTCTAAATACGGAAGCATGCATGCGTAGAACACTACTTCTAATTACATGCAGTCTAATGGTCTAAGTGCAATGGTACATGTTTTCTCCCTACATGAAAGAGAGAGGCATTAAGTTGACGAGGGCGCCTTTATATCTTTCACCAAGTGCGAAATAATACTCCATTGCATGAATCAAATCATACATTATTTGTTTTATACAACACCGCGGACATCAACAAGTGTGGCCCACACTGATTCTTGAATTTGATATAGAAATGCCGTTTGTTTGTTTGTTTGTTCTTTCATGAAATTAAGGCGAACGGGAAGCAAAGTACTTTCAAGTCAGTCGTACGCGAAAGCGAATGATGAAAGTTGTTGATTATGATAAGCGGATCAGAGTGTGTTTGTAGGATTTTTTTTATTGCTTACAATTCTTATATCGTGAAATGACAGTCTTGAGAAAAAGGGGGAAATAAATGCAACCATACCTCTGCCCGTGTCAGTTACAAGCTTTTGCTAAACAGTCTGGTCGCGGGCGCGGCTCGCAGGCAGTAATTGTCGCAATTTTCAGGAAATGTCTTTATGGTAAACTGCATCTTTCGACAAACCAAATGGCCTCCTTATTGGGAGTATGGATTTTTTTATTCAAACCATAAAACGGGTGAATTGATTGATCATTCAATAACTGATTGACAAAAGTGGCCATGTCTGCGACTTAGCAAAAGCCTCAGTTACATATTACATCCGAAAACCGGACATGCACGTGTTTAAGTGTACAGTTAGGATACGTAATCATTCAAAACTGCGTTGAAGTGTTCCATTCTTCAAATTTTACAGCAGGTAAGGAGTAGGAAAAAAACTTGAGTGATGTTCGTTGTTCTGTACGTTCGTAATTCGACACACACTGTGTCTAATGTCCAATACAAATATGTAAACATGTTCTGTAATCCGAACACTTGTGGCGTTACTTCAAAAGTCCGTTAAAATGAAAATGCTGGTTAATTCTTCAGCACCTTAATTTGTTATCATTATTATTATTTCTCGGGTCTGAACTTCTCCTTAGCTCTCCATTTCTCATGCGCAAACACCGATTATTTGGTATAATTAAACAAGCTTGCTTTTATGTATAGGTCACGTCATACCTTTCTTTGCCCAATCCGAACCGCATTATCGATTCCGACTAGTTCTCGTTATGCTGTAAATAACTATTGTATCTCACCTCAAACCAGTTAAAATTTAGGGTGCAGTTTATACACCGTTACAGCCATGACTGCGAGATAGTATGCAGACTGTGTTCGCAAATGTGTACAATCTTCCATTCTCATTTGCCTGTGGATGGTTAGGATAGTTTAATGTTTAGATAAATACGAATCAGAAACATTTTGATTATTCGAAGTTTATGGCGCATCGCAGAATTGACGTTAGCCAATCCGCTAAGAATACCCATGGCAAGCCACTTGTCTACGTAGACCTAACGGAAGAAACATCGCCCCGTTAGAAATGATATTCTTCCGTACTCCCTATCCTAACTATACAGAGCCTAGATATGATCGTTTATGCATCACTACCAGGTACTTTTCTCTTTGTTAAAGCGTAAGCAGTCTCGGGAAAGGATGCCTTGAAGCTAGCTGAATTTGGTTGAAACCACTAGCCATGGTTTCAAACTTTACGATTACATATTTCTTGATTTTAATTTGCCTGAAGTAAAAAAAAAGAAAAAAAAACCAATGACAAGTCATGTTATGAATCTGGAATTTCCGTTCAACCCTGTGAAATGATTGCTTTATTACGTCATCGGGAAAATCGAATAAAGTGTTCCCCAAAGGAAAATATACTAAGAAGTATGCCCAGGCAAATATTTTTCCCCAACGGCCCCTCCCCTCCCCCCTCAAAAAACAAAAACAAAAACAAAAGCAAACACAAAACAATACAAACAAACAAAAACAAAAAGAGGTGTGATTTATTCATGAATGCTGTTTATACATCGCTTTTTTAAAGTAATTACTGTGCATATCATGAATGGATATTCTTTTCTTTGTTTTATGTTAACAAGGTACAGGAACTTGTGCTATTTCTCTTGATGCAAAATTATCTGAAATGTTTAACATAAATTGAAATTAAAACTGAAACTAAAATAAGGTTTGTTATTCCAAAGGTTCGCTGACTAGGAAGCTAAATGAAGTTCCTTATTCAGATTGTTCGTTAATTTGGACATTGAAAATAAAAAGACTTTTCTTTGTTTCATTTTCCATTTGCCAATATAGCCAGATAATCCACATTGAGATGTTCTATGGCTGGTCTTTCATGCATGGGTCCTGTTGCATGTGAGGCAGGGCCACTTCATCGAGTTATGTTTCCTGCTCTTTGTGATAAACAAGATTAATTAAGCGAGATCTTTTACCTACATCAGTTGTAACTTTCTCATGAACTGGACCTCCATTTTTTTCTTGTCCAAGGGACAGAGTATTTTGCATCCCTTTCTAGAGTGGATGGCGTGATTACACCCAACATTCATAGCATTGCTTGTCATTGATGACTTCGCTTGCGATCCCCCCCCCCCCAAAAAAAAAGTGCGCACTGTCAATAAAGCAACCTTGCTAATAGGAAATACGAGCTTCACTTTATTGCCATTAGCGAATAACGAATATGTAGCCAAATGATTACACTGTATACAAGTATAATGAATCAAGAATGTCCCTATAGCAACCGACATGACATTTGTCAAAAAGCGTTTGTGGTCTAATCCATGACCATGACCATTTTATTTTGTTAGTTACAATCACACTTATTCTATTTATGGATAGCTGAAGTGCATAAGTTTTACAGCTGGGTTTTTTCTTGTTTGCTTCGCCAGGATGTAGATCGTTTATCCATGTGTTTTCTCTATTTCCTTTCCCCTTAGTTCTTTATTTTATGTATTATTAAATGTTCTTGCTTGAACAGAGGATAATACAACTCGGCCGTAATCTGCCAGAACTCCCTAAGTCGATTTTGGTCGATTTTCAGGTTGTGAGTGTTTTGTGTGTTTTTTCTCATGCTCTTTCAAGTGGGCCAAAAAATAAGTTGTGATTCGGTACAGAAAGTTATTTTTAGAAAGTAATTTTGGCAAAATTCCTGAGGAGAGAGGGCGATTAATCTGGCAGAACTGCGTAAGTCAAGATACGAAATGAATTTTCCGATGTTAATCAGGCAGAACTGCGTAAGTCGACTTACGACAACGCTTGGACCAAGGTGTTCCTGCATCCCGCACGGACATGGTATATCTTAACACGCGCGTGCGCGACCTTGGTAGTGACGAACGCGCTGCGCGTTAAAGCTAGCAGTGCCTAGCTAGCTAGCTAGACACGTCGTACGGCTATACGTGTATTGTACACGACGACAGTCACGCTAAAGCAATAACCCTCGTTACTCTTGGGGGAAATTGCCACTTTCTTTCCCTTCATAGACTGGCAGGCTTCAAAACAGGTCGATATGCGGTATGCCTTACTATTAAGTTTTGCTACAATCTAGTGTTTTTTAAGCCTAGAGCATTTCTAGATCTAACAAACGTTATAGTTTGCATCTTGTCTGACATCACGCTCCAGTCAACTTTAGGCCTACTTAGTACTGCTGCAGCACTTGTCCATTGTTAGTGTACGTGAAATCAATGTACTGTGCGGTAGCGTAGGTCACGCGAACAACAATATCTGTAATCCATTGACCATGTAGCTTCTTATTTTGTTTTTCATTGTAATAAGCGGTTAGTGGGCTTGGATCTATGGAATTGATCTCGAGAAGTTTAATGAATATCTAGGATACCGTCCATAACGATGGCATTTTCGATCCAATCCTACAGACGTCAGAAATTGACCAATACTAACACTTTTACAGTTTACTTTTTAATACCGGTACCGTACCGGTACTCCCAGTAGAGTTGTGCAGTAGGGGCCTACTAGACTACTGGGGCCTACCGTTATTTAACTTAGGCTGAATCGCCGGTTATTCTGTCTTTACTCAGTTTTCTATTTTTCTAGATTTGATTCGGCTAGACATTCTTGAAGTCTGTAATATGAAGAATCTAGAATCTACAGGTTAAACGCTAAATTATAACCATTTAGCCCTAGAAACAGATCTGAAACTTAGTAGTTAAATTTAGATCTGTGATCCGTTAGTCATTAGATAGGCAGGTAAGGCTTTACGCTGTTCTTAGATCTAGGCCTACTATAACATTAGTACTAGTTTGTTAGGCCTAGATCCCCAATAGACAGTCTAGCTGTAGATTTAGCCCCTACCTGGATATAGCGTCTAGATTTAGAGTCTAGAATAGAAAATCTAGAAACTAATTTTCATTGATCTAGTCCTACTGTACCAGTCTGTTATAATGACGCCCCAAAATAGACGTCTGGATGTTACATAGACCTAGTCCTAGACAATCGAGTAGAAAGAGTTCGAGAGTTCTCATACGTTTTAGGCCTGTGTAGATAGTAACGGTTAGAACACTACTACTACCCTAACGTTAGTACTGTAGTGACAAATAGGCCTACAGTAGGAGTCGACACAAACGAGATCTAGGGTCTATTTTTTTTTTTAATAGAGCTGTAAACAAACTTCTAGTCAGGCCTAGCTCCTAGTATTCGTTAGTTTAAATAGAGTTTAATTTAGGCCTTCAGCCAAAAGGGTCTAGGCATAGGGCCTACTCTTACTTTGGGCGTAGAGTAGGATGATGAGATTAGTAGGTCTGTCGTATGCAGATTCCTACGTACCGCTCTACTAGTCTCTAGATGTCTAGTGTATCGTTAGGCCTGAATAGACTACGGTCTAGACGGTCTACAGTGTAGTACCTGTAGTCTTGATGAACATATAGCTTAACCTCTAGAACCTAGTCTAATATTATTCTTAATCCAAATGCAATGCTTCATGAGATCGACAATAACCCAAGCAGCAGCCAGGCTTTTGATGTTGCAGTACTTCTTGTGCCGCTAAATAATACTGAAACATGAACACAGACTGACAACATTTGGGGAAAGCAAGTTATTTTCCACATACAAATGAATTGATGAAATGAAATTAAATGTGAATCAATAATGATGACTTTATACAATACAAATATTTCAAAATAATTGTACTTGATCTAAAATATTCATTGTTTTGACACTGCATCCGCTGAATAGTAAGGGGGTGGACGGTAAAATCCGATAGGCAACCCGCAGAAAAAAGACCGAGATACGTAGTTCTGGTTGATAAACCACGTGTTTATCAGCCAGAACTGCGTATCTCTAGGAGATACGCAGTTCTGGCTGATAAGCACGTGGTTGACGACGAAAAGAGATACGTAGTTCTGCCTGATGAAACACGTGCTTATCAGGCAGAACTGCGTATCTTCTAGAGATACGCAGTTCTGCCTGAAAACCCCCCCGCATGGCCAAAAACTTACGCAGTTCTGGCTGATCAACCCGGGCATGTGACCAGAGATAAGCAATTCTGCCAGATTACGATCGCAAAAATTTGACGACGATTAATCTGGCAGAACTGCGTAAGTTTTTTAAATTGGTAATTTTTACTACTTAAAAAAGTCAAATTGTCATTTTTTTGCTGGAAATAAATTCTTTAGACCAATTATGTCCAAGAAAAGAGGAAAAATGCAACTCATCGTATCTCAGTTTAGAGAGGTGTAACATTGAATCTTTAAACCCGATTTCTGGCGTAATGTGTTAAAGGAGATACGCAGTTCTGCCAGATTACGGCCGAACTGTCAGATTGTATCATTACTTTGTAAACTGAAGTGCATCCATTTTGTTGCTGTTGACATACCTTCCTTGTTATACACCTTGTGACTTTATCCGCTTTCCCATTGTTTTAGGTTACTACTATCGTATCTGTGACGTTCTCTGACTTTTCAAGAACCCAATGACCTTGAAGAAAGATCTGAAAGTACAAATTTATGCTTATTGCATTAGCAGAAATGTCCAAAACTTTACAGCAATAACTTAATTTGCGTTCTCCATACCGTTTCTTATGTTATTTTTTTTACAATTTAGATTTTTCGAGTTCTTACATGTAACCTTTATTTCTAGTTGATAGAGCCTTTAACGTTTGTCTTTTGAATAACCATTAACAACTCATTTATTCTGTTTATACTTCGATACTTCGATTTTCGTATTTATTCATTTATTTATTCTGTGTTCTTTATACAGGGTAGCCTCATCAGTACATAAAACTACTTTACAAGTGAGCCCTATCTCACATAAAACGATTAAAATCCAATTTACAATTACAAACAGATTTTGAACATTACAATGTTACAATCCCTAACAATACATTACATGCAATACAATACAAAATACGAATAACTGAAATGTTGCAATCCCTAACAATACATTACATGCAATACAATACAAAATACGAATATCTGAAAACAGCAATCAAAATATAAAGTTGTACATAATATTAGATAAGTATGATATATAACAACATACAATTGAAGTACGTCTTACATTCAAAATAATAACATACATTTATTATAACCAGTAAAATATCACACATGATTGAAAGAACAACAAGTGTGATCCATCCATTATTCCCCATCCCCCATCCCATCCACCTCTTTTCCAGATAATAGTTGCTGTAGCAAAATGTTTTCGTTAAAAAAAAGAGAAATAAGTGTATATGGTTGGCAAGGATATATCCAACTAAAATAAAGAAGATCAGACTTTGATATTTTACCAACTTCTTAAAAGTTCAATCTACACAAATTTGTACATAAATGATAAGTCACTATTTGGTTTGGGTTAAAACTCAGGTGGCAAGAATATAATATAATAATAAATTAAAAATCAAAACTTACGCATTTACACTTTTTCTTAAAATTGTCAAACGACGCAGAAGTTTGGACTTAAATGGGTAACATATTGAAATACCATGTGCGTTGATACGATAATATTGACCTCATATATTCTCTACGTGGTTTAGGAATAAAAGGAGGTTTGTTTGCAGCACATCGTGTATTATGAAATATCGGTCTATTCGAAATGAGATTCTTTAAATACGTAGGTGTGCGATTATTCATGATTTTAAACATCATTAAACTGATTGAATTTAATCGTATCTGGGTAATTACCCCAGAGGGCAATTACCCCCGGCTAACTACTGGTTAGTGGGAAGGTATAGAGTAAAGATTAGGTTAGGGTTATGTTTAGGGTGAAGAGTTTGGGTAAGGGTTAGGGTTAGGGTTAGGATTAGGTTCAGGATTCGGATTAGGATTAGGGCCAGGAGAATGGTCCGGGGTAATTGCCCAGGGGGAATTGCCCTAGACCCAAATTTAATCCGTTGTTGCAGTGATTGCCATTTAGGTGACCTTAACAAAATGTCAGTTGATGTATATCTGTCAGCATTTTATATCATTCTAGCGTATCTGTTCTGAGCATGTCGTAATCTCATTATATCACATTTTATCGTATTACCCCAGATAATTCTACAGTAATCAAAATGAGGAACAAACATAGTTTAATATAAATCAATCAAATTTTTCTGCTTCAAATATGATTTAATTCATATTTTCACCACAATTATCCAGGAAAGTATACTTACATGGTTATCAACATGTTTTGTCCATTTATATATGAGGATCAAAACATGTTTTGTTCATTTCATATGAAGATCAAAATAACCCAAAGATATTACATTTTATCTACAATTTCCAATCTCAAATTATTCCGTAATGATATCAAAATTACAATTTCTTATTTTTTTGATAGAACCACATATCATAACCTTCGTTTTATAAACATTAACAATACATTGTAGTTCTATCCAGCCAATCAATTATCATGTCAAACTGAGACTGTAATATAATCTGTAATTCTTCCATGGTTTTTGCCTTGCATAAAAACAAAACAAAACAAAACAAAACACAGTATCATCAGCATATAATGAGAGTTTAGTCGATGGCATAAACTTAATTTTACAGATATCATTAATATACATACTAAAAATCAATAGCCCAAGGGTGGAACCTTGTGGGATTCATGTTTTCACCACAAGTGAGTCACTCAAAATACCTTCGACTGAAAAACATTGAGATCTGCCTGTAATATGACTCGAACCATCTATACTCTGGACCCTATAATACCATCTATAACCACATTTCTTTAACAGTTTATCATGTGGTATGACATCAAAAGCTTTCTGAAGATCTACACCACCTATTACAAATTATTAGATCATTTTAAGTTATATATTAATTGTAGATATAACATGAGAAATATATTCGTTTTTCCTCTTGCCGAAACCTTGCCATAAAAAGAATAATAATAATAATTAAATAAATAGATATATGTATGTATGTACGTATATATATATATATATATATATATGTATATATATAATCATATGTATATATATGATTATATATGTATTTGTCAAGATATGAAAGGAATTCCTTCAGATATTCGAAGAAGCTTCAAGTCATTACGATTATTTCA
The DNA here is from genome assembly GCF_040938485.1 of Diadema antillarum. Lineage (NCBI taxonomy): Eukaryota > Metazoa > Echinodermata > Echinoidea > Diadematoida > Diadematidae > Diadema > Diadema antillarum. The sequence goes on from NW_027272728.1 coordinate 108,987, forward strand.
AAGGAGATATAAATGTCATACCTTTTAAATCAGAACAATGGTTTTTGTGGTTGTTAGGCTGTTTGTATGTAGGTGTGACTATCTGTGTGTGCATGTGAAGGTTCGCGAGTATAATTTTCTTTTAATTTGTTGAATTTGAGACTTTTCGTATTTATCATACAATATTTCAATTACATATGTCATGAAATAAGTTTGTTTGGTGTTTTTTTTTTTCGTTGATGTTCTCTGAAACAGGCACTATTCAATATTTTTTTTTTCTCGTATATCTCATGAATGTTGTTGTAATTCTAATCTTCTTTACTAATTATGTCTTATTTTCTATGCTGTCTGTCTCTGTTATATATTGATTTTTACGGAAGTGTTGAATAAACCTCAATCAATCAATCAACTGTGATATATTGTCCAATTCATATTGGGCAAATTTGAATGATGGAGGCCACTGCCCTTCAAAATCTTGGAGAGGGTGTCACAGATGTTTTCATCCGTCGACCGACAACCATGGCAGCGCACGACAGTTTCGTTGAAGGCATCTTTCACGTCATGGTGACAATCAATCCTCATTTTCAGCTCCAACTCAGATTGGTGCCCAGCTGTTGGTCATAATTCATGAGGGAGCTATTCGTGTTGCAAGATTCATATTGAGTATGTTTAAGCTCGAGCTCGTTGACTCTGTCCGGGTTAATCTTTGCCATGCCTAGAAAATGTGAAGATTGAAAGTATTTGGTTTGTTTCATGTTCTATTCTGTTGTTACCATTATTTTAGGAAACTATTCCATAGGAATGCATTGACCCGCGATACCATGCTCAGGTGATAGTAGAGCTATCTTGTTACTTACTATATTTCCGAAATCCTGAGGAAGACGTTTGCTGCGTCGAAAATTTGTTACGATTAAACATTGTTGGACGGTAAATGCAATATTCTCTTAAATATAATATGATATATATATAATATATATTTACATATATATGTATGTATGTATATATATATACATTACGCGAATAGAAAGAAAGCAAACAAATTTTCGAGTTCATACTTTTCATAGTGTTTGATGAAAATCAGTGTTTTATATACCATGTTAAAGGTAATTTGATTGGCTATAACCTAGTAGTTCAATCCAAAGGCAAACTTTCTGCACGAGAGAACACATTCGTTTTTGTCCTCCAAGGCACAAAAATAAACATTGCAAAGATTGATATCTTGTCTTTCATTTGCAAATGTACTTCAAGATAATAATGATAAAAAAGACCAGCTTAACACAATGAGAAAGATAAATGAAACAGCAAAAAAGAATAAGTTTTGTTCTCTTTGTCTCCTTGTAACTTCAAAGAAAAACAAAGTGGTAAACTGGAGGGGGAAAATAAGAAGTTTCTACCAATTCAAACTTCAAATGACGTATAGAGACTAAATGCACAAAGATGATTAAATGAATATAATTTCTTGATTGAATTCTCTAAATTAAGTGATTTAAGAATTCATGAGACAAATTCTAGAAACAAATGGCATTTACCATTATCTTAGTTTGAAAAATATTATGCAAATTTCTACCATTTTTTAATACTACTTCTTTTCTAATTTCATTTGAATTTTGATTTGACAAAAGATTCTTCATTTTCCTCAATAATTTTCAGCCTTTATTGAACTATTTTGGTTGTACAGATAGAATAGAGATCATAGGTTTATTTTTGCAACTTCATTCATGTTTCTTAATGTGTTACATTTATCTTTTGTTCTCATTGTTATATGGAAGAGCAATTGACATTAAATGACAACTTGTTATTTTTTGCGATTTTCACTGTTGTGCCTTGGGAGAGAAAAACAAAGGTGTTCACTCATGCGTACCATTTCCTTTTTTTTATTGACCTACCAGGTGGATAGCCGATTAAATTACCTTGAATGTGGTACATAATACATTAACTTTTAGCCAAATTACAATTATAAACTTGATTATAAACTTGCTGAGTGTATATATATATATATATATATATATACATATATATACATATTAAACTGTTAGAATTTCTGGAATACTAAGAAGATATGATAATATTGCTAATGTTATATAACAAGAGAAGCTATCAATATAGCAATCAATAGAGCCGTGGTACTTGTACTCGGTTGTGCCTCTTACTGTATCTTGTATTGCCACTATCAATGCTCGCTGGACTTGAAACACATGTAGGCCTGCATTATTTAGAACAAACTTAATAACTTGCTTGATGGGATGTAATTCAAAGTACGTCGCGACGGCAAGATCCAAACGAACTGAGGTCATGGAGCCGTCATGCGTATGTGCAAAGCCCAAAATGCTACACTCACACCAACAAGGTATCGGTTTGTTGTTGTTGTTTTTTTATTTGAATGTCACATGCGTATACACACTTACACTCAAAATGAAAAAGAGATGCATGTAATATCATACAGATTGAAACACAAATCAAATGGCTATATTTCTCGGAAGAAAATGTTTTATCAAAGTTTATTTAGCAAAGTTTATCCAAGTTATCAATTAATGCTCAGCAGACTTTGCTTCCACAAAAATAGATTAAAGAGAAAGACCCATTAATCAAATACTCCCTTTCAAAGACAGCAAAGGGCTTTTGAACAATAATGTCGATATGGAAATGAGTTCAATGTTCGTATTGCTTTTCGGATAATAGCGTAGATTAAACACAGCTAGTCAAACAAAGCTATCAAAGATTGTAGAAGGCAAGGATACATATCATCCCTTCTCAGCAGAAATCATATGGCACCAATCGAAGGAACACAGGGCTACCTACCTCTGTGGTAGCCACCAAAGTTTGTCCAATAATATTACGACTCCAATGCTCTCCTGCCACAGACTATCTTTCCTCATCTCTGTGTCTTTTCTTCTTTTTTATATGTCTGTCTGGTCTGCCAGTCTGTCCTCTATCCATTTCTCTTCTAATCAGAAGTAGAAACAAAAGGATGTGCAGCATTTTTTTTTTCCTATCTACGCCCTGAAAGAGATATTTTCGTTTGCTCTTGCAAACCGACATACAGCAGCCATTCGTAGGAAACTGGAAAAACGACCGTTATGAGTAGGACATTGGCCACTTTTGAATCGGGCACAGGTATGACAGGTGTTTGTTTGTTTGTTTATTTTCCATCTGAGAAGATGGCTGAATAGCCCATATTCAGCTACGTTAAGCTGGTCTTCCATGGGGTCCAGTTGGATGTGAGGTGCACGATGGGACCACTTCACCGGGTTAAACACCCTGCTCTTTGCGATGAATAAATGAAGCGGGAACTTTAACGTGCATGAGTTGTTACTCTCTCATACACGGGACCTCCATTTTATGTCCTATCTGAGGGACAGAGTGTCTTGCCTCTTGCTAGAGGTGAGAGCCAGAGTTGACTGCAACACAAAATAATTAATTTATATAATGTAGATTTCACACGAACGATATCCGGGCAGATACAATAATACAAGATCTGAAGTCGTATAATCATTGACTGATATTATAAATGATAGGAATATGAAATAACTTGTTGCGTTGTAAGTATTTTTAACCCGATTTGACCTCGAAGGATAGGGCCGCCCACCATCTAATGTGTTAAAGTTCCACCGCAGCTTTCATAACAATAAACGGTCTTCGCTGGTAATCTACCAACCTGGTCAAAATAATAACCACAGGTACGTGGCAATTGATCATCGATATTTCTTTCATACAGCCACGTAAAATTGCAATGCTTTATTGCTGGTGGATTTAGTATACGTCATTATTTTTTCACACAAACGAATACTGCTTGACAGGTGTGAAAGCCACAAACATGTCGACTGGAAGACCCCTCCCTTCAAGATGACTGCAAAATCACAGAAGACGATAATGATATTTACATTCATACTTCAACCTTCATAAATGTTACATTCACTGTCATATCGGGTTTGACTGCTTGTTTTAATCTCGTTGATAAACTAGTTTTGATGACAATACGTTTCTTTTTGTTTTTGTTGTTGCTGTTGTTGTTGCTGTTGTTGTTGCTGTTGCTGTTGTTGTTGTTGTTGTTAATATTATTGTTGTTGATGATGATGTTGTAAAGCAGCCAGCGTTTACCGAAGGCCGAGAGTTCTGTACAATTAAAATGATGTCATAGGCACTGGTACAATAGGATCCTACTTATTACCATACTCTTAAAACGTCAAACAAAGAATGCATGGTGCATGGGGTACATCGCGATGAAAAAGTATAAAAGAGTATTTTTTTTATCATGCGTAAAGGCACAATTGGAAAATATTTCAAAGTACACTAAGTGTGATATAGATGTTATGAAAGAAGGAATGGTTACAATCACATTACAAAGAGGAAAGAGTTTGATTACCACACATATTATTAGCTGGATATATAAAAAAAAGACGTGCTAATATAGCAGAAGTTAAGAGTTATCTTTAAAAGAAAAAGACATTGATCTAGTTGATCCGTGGTCGTAGTCCAGGCTAGGCTCTATAGAAAGTGCACCTAACCTTGTTTGTTGATATATACAATGTTTTTTGATTGTTTCTTGTCAATTCGAGGGTGCTGATTCCAAATCCGATTGATGCCACTCGCGTAACCTTGAGCATTTTCGGCAAAATGCAAAAATCCAAAATGGCCGTCATTTATGCTTATTTGGCCATGATAGTCCCATTTATGTCAATTGAATGACCGGTTATTCCATCAAACTTTTTAAATTTTTGTTCCTTAAATAATTCTATTTGCACATGCAAGAAGATTTTCTTTTGAAGTAGGTACATTTAGTATTTTAAGCTTAGTTTCAATTCAAAATGGCCGCCACTCCTACACTCACGTATGAAAGGCAAAAAATACGCAAAGAAATAGAAGACGAATTTGCTGTATTTCCAGTCACATACCTATGCTGTTATCAAGTTTTGCATATGGAATACAAATCGGATGAGTGCCACTTGCAAAACAAACAAACAAACAAACAGAAAATGTATCGTTTGTATCCTTATATTATGTTCTTGTTAATACAAAACTTCAAAATGGATGTCACTCAAAAAGCCCTGTGCAATATGGACGGCAAAATGTACATGGAAATAAACACATTTTCTTTATTTTTTTCTGTCACGCAGCTACACTGTTTATTACGCTGGGTGCTGATTATACATCAGAAGGTTGTTACAAATAAAAAACTTTTTTATTTGTGATGCAAACATCCAAATTTGCTACCTCAATCTGGATTTTCCCCTAGAAATTGGGGAAAAAACCCCACCGAAACTTGAATTGACGCCAACATCAAGATCGCTTATCAGATATTATTAGATATGAACATAATTGATACTTATTTGCCTTGAGATGTTCAGCATCATAATATTCACTCTGATTTAGTGAATTAAAAGACTGAATCTTAGATGATGACATAAGTAACTGTACTGTTCTACATTATCTGAAAGCGATATTATACAAACTTTTCAATCCCCTCATCCGAGAACGAACATGAGGCAGGGGGAAAGTGGAAAAAAAGGGACCATCTCACTTCCTGACATCTCACTTTCTCGTCAAATCTCTGAAATAAACAAAATTCCTAAAAGTTTTTCATGTTAAACCAGAATTTGATTTGCTTGAAAATACAAACGACAACCACCAATGACCACTGTATATCGTACATCAGATTTACCGCTGGTTCTGCGATTGCGTGATTTCACCTATTCGCTCAAGGCTGGTCAAAATGTAACAACATGGACTCGTGTTTGGAGGATTACAAAGAAAGACTTTGGTAAAGTATTTATAGTAGTATCCACCATATTTTGTTTATTTTTTATGGTAAACAGAAAGTCATCTCACCACAGTAGTATTTTGAATGCAGTCACTGTGTAATGGACTTGACGCATAATATGCTGAAAGACGCATAAGAGTGAGTCGTTGTCAGGAGTATTGCTACGTCCATCAGAGGAAAAGTCTGTCTTACCCCTAGTTACTCCTACTGAAACAGAATTGACCTCATAAAGTAGGCACCTATATCACTCAACATGCTCACAATACCATCAGGTAATCTTAATTCTGTGCTTGCCACTGTAAAATTGACACATTTTCTGTCTGGAGACGAGTACTTTGCTCACACCTTTCCTTCAACGATGAATTGTGGAATTATGGAATATTTGCCAATGTTAGTACAATGCAGGTGATTCATGATGGATATTCTTGTATATGGGATGGGTCCATTTTAATCAAGGGTCTTGTTTTACACCTGTTTGCCCCACCCTCTGCTGCTGCCCAGCCCTCGGTTCCGCGACCCCTGCAAATCCTACAATTGCCTTACAATAGACTTAGCGGTCACTGGGTGATCTTGCCATAGAGACATGGTGAACACATGGGGACTTGCTTGAGCACTCCTTTACAGAAGATCCAAAGCCCAACCTTACCAGCAACCATCCACAGAGATGTCAAGGGAGCCTCTGAGATCTGTAAAGTGCTGCCTCATTCTGAAAACAATGCTATAACAACTTCACACTGCTTGTCTTTAATCTTCAACACTTGCAGATTCAGGATTGCTCGAGGTAACCAAACCAGACCAGATGGCCTCCTCCAGGGTGGCTGTAAACTAACTCCATTCCTTTTTATCATATACATGGTGACATGAAAATCACTTCATGTAGGAAGTTTATCTTGCCCTTACGTCTCATAGAAGGTCCTTGGATGACATCAGCCGAGTACTGACCCATCTCAAGACAACAGAGGAGTACTTCACCTTCTGGAGACTTTACCCCAACCTTTACAAGATTACCATCAGGCCCATGCCTTCCATCTTAGTACGGTAACCATCTTGCCAACGCTATGTTCAAGGTAGCCTTCTGTGGCAAGCCTTCCAAGTATAGGCTAGGGAAATTCACCCTTCTTCACTTGCACTCGATCACTCTCCCTCCTTACACTGGCCGTCAACGCACACTTTCAATCGCGATAACCTGGGGGCATTTCATAAAGCGTTTTGTCTGACAAATTTGTCTGCTCTCAGCCAATCAAATGCAAGGATTTTAGTAGCTTATAACAGTTCGTAAAAAAAAAAAAATCTCATGAAACGCTTCATGAAATGCTCTCCTGAAAAACCTGCCATTAATGCGTCTGAAATCCCACAAGCCAACCTAAATTTCCCTCCCGTCACTTGAAAGCTTTGACCCCAAAACAGGGTGGTGCAAATGCTGGTCTGATGTCATCTCTGATGCCACCCAGGTTATCTACAACACTGTCTCTGATGGCCTGGCAACAAAGCCAAAGGGCTTCAACGGGTGGTGAAGCAAGTCTTCATGTCTTCATCCTGTTTCTATGGCAAATAATCACCCTCTGACCCCTGAGGAAGTGCTAAACATAATCAGATGTGGTTGCAATTAAGGCAATTGCAGGACTGATATGCATCTTTAGCCTGAGAATCCTGCTAATCTGGGGCTGATGTCGCCTGCTACCAAATATCCAGTTAAAGAGATCTTTGAAGACAATAAAAATGACAGTTTTAGTGTTAAGACAAGACTGAATGACCTCATGATGTCAAAGTGTATTATTATCAACACCTGAGAACTGTGAGAGAACTGAAAGAGGTACCTCACATTGCTCCTTGGTTGATGTTTAATGAATAGTTTGTACGGTGTTGCGTTTGGACAGTTTCGTTTATGCCTTCACCAGTTTTTGGTGTTGTTTTAATTCAAGAAGAAAATCAAGTTTGCTCGATAATATCAAGGCGGTACTCCTAAATTATAACATATTTGTATTGCACATGCAACACTTTATAACAGCGTAGGTACGGGACTGGAAATACAGTAAATTTGTGTTATATTTCCATGCATATTTTTTTGCCATTCATTTTCTACATGAGCATAGGAGCGAGTGGCGGCCATTTTGAATTGAAAATGAGCTTTAAATACTAAATGAACCAATATGAAATGAAAATTATCTTGCAAATACAGATGGAGTGACTCTAGGAATAGAAATGTACAAAGTTTAGTGGAATAATTGGTCATAGAATGCACATCATTACGATTATCACAGCCAAATTAGCATATCTGGCGGCCATTTTGGATATTTGCATTTTGTCGAAAATGCTCAAGGTTACGTAAGTGGCATCAATCGGATTTGGAATCAGCACCCTCGAATTGACAAGAATCCATAAAAAAAAACATTGTATATATCAAAAAACAAGGTTAAGTGCCTTCTAGCCTGGACTATTGCTTGTTTAGTTTAGTTTTGTTTGTTTCACACGAAGCGAGAAACAAACAAACAAACAAACAAAACTAGTGTTCCTCTCTCCGAAATTGTCCGTACACCGATCTCACCAGCACAAAACTTTTGCCATCGCTCGCCTGCTTAACGATGAAGCTTCTATCCGAGTTATCGGCAATCTTCGCGACGGGCCGACTCTCGAAGCTGTCTGAGGTACTGCTGCTCTTCTTGAAAGCGGAAACGGCCACTCGCCCGCGCGGCGTTGCTATGCGACATACTTGCTTCGATGACAACACGTGAGTTGTCTCCTCGTTGTTTTGGTCGCGGAGGACGACTTTCACTACCTGTGAGGTGGCATTGTATATGTGAGAGTTGTGCTGAGGTAACATCATGCTGGCGAGGGAACTGAAGATGCCTCCAAGACCGCTGTTTCGACTGGGCTGGACCGGTGTCGGGTGATTAACATGAATGTCTAGACGCGTCGGAGCAGTCGTCTGTTGCGAAGTGGGCCTCGCCGGTTTTGTCCCCTTTGGCCTAATCTCTTCATCGCCTGATCAGGGTAGCAATTATGATGACAGAGATAAAAGTGAAGGACTGGTGATATGTTTAATAGATTAATTTTCATAATTTTCATAATAACCATAGATATCCCCAGATGCCTGGGTCTAGGAGACCCTTTAAAAGATATTCCCTTCGATTAGAATTCGAAAATATCACCTTCTTCTCTGAAGTGAAACATTATCCGCTAAGCCACAACACTCCCTTTTCGCAAAGACGATAAGTAGGTTTGACGATACCGAAGGCTTGTGGCCGTTTGGTCTCTGATAGATTGTTAAAGGCCCCCTCACACCTGAGCGAATTGCCTGAAATATGACTTGCGATGGCTGGCGAAAGGCATTTTTGGAAAAATCGTTTTCAATGGTAATTGATAGTAAGACATATTTACCCTTCGTGTTTGGGTTCGTACACCTTCTGAACTAACAGTTGCGATTATTCAAATTCGCACGGGATTTTTGAACATGTTTAAAATTTCCCGACGAATTGAAAAATCGTCTGTCATTCGTTTATCGTTCGTGTGCTATTGTCACGCATAGTCCCTCATCGCACTTTTGCCAAGGTGGACCGATCTCGAAAGAATTCTAAACGAAGCAACACGATGACTAAATATGACTTGCGCATAGAAACGAAGATACTATGACAAACGTATTTTCGCTTGACATCTTCTATGCGAAGGGAAACTAAGATTGACTTTTACTAAATTTGAAAGGCGATGCATACACGAAGGCAAGTCTAAGAGATACTATGACAAACTATGGATTGCGAAGTGATACGAATACGAGCGAATGACCTGACGAAAAAATTGGCGAATGCTGAGCTGCTCTATGTGACCAGCCACTCACCACGCAACTCATGTATTTTTCTAAACATTCCACCTGAAAGTTTCAAAGTATCTTCAGAAAAATGGAAGATGTCGCCCGCCTCAGAGTCCAGTATTTACTGACAATGGCTCAGAATGATATTATACATCAGCAGCTGGACCTACACCAGTTCATCAGAGGCCGCTTCAGATGGAGACGAGTGTTAAGGTCTTAAAGTGTAACCCGGTCTTAAAGTGTAACTCGGTGCCTAGGCTTCTGAAAATGTGTCTCGCATATAGAGCGCCACCTGTGGTTTTTGGATAAGTTTATAGGCCAGTTCTTTCTGTCGTCTGCTCACACACCATCCGTGGTTTTGAGTACGTTATCAGCCAGTTCTTTCCGTCTTTCGCTCGCTTGCTATAAGAATTGCACTTTGAAAGTTTCGAAAATGAATTGCAGAGTATTGTTATTGTGGTGTTTGTTCCTGTTTACATCGCTATTTGAGTGTCAGGATGTCAACCACGTCCAGGCAGAAAATCAGATGATGATGGTGAAGAAAGGCTCGGCGAATGGCAAGAAGATAGACAGTCATTTGCGTGTCGAGGCAGTGGTGATGCTGGCATTCCAGCTGCAGTATTTCAAATCCAACCTACTTGGCGTTAGCCTTCCAGACTCATTTTTTGTACTTGTTGTAGTAGTGTGTGATGATATAAAAAGCAATGGATTGTACATAGGACTATAATCATATCGATGATTGTTCAACTTGAGTTGTTTTCAGTTGCCAAATAACCTTTGTGACTTGGAAGTCATTCTGACTGGGACTGTAACAAGTCTCCCAATCTTGCCATTTCTGATGTATACATGCATAAATCTTGAATAGATAAATAAATAAATAAATAAATAAATAAATGCATATGCTAATTACATTCCAGCTATTCCACTGCCAGTTGACCTATTCAGCATTCTGGTATTCCAAGCTGTACATTGTATTTGTTGTAGTAGTGTGTGACGGTATCTAAATAAACTAATAATCTGTACATATTCTAAGATCGTCAATATTTACAATGTAAGTTGCATTCAGTTGCCAAAGTATCCTCTATGAAAAGTTTTCTATCTAAACATTTGTTGCATAAGTTGCATTCGGTTGCCAAAGTATCCTCTATGAAAAGTTTTCTATTTAAACATTTGTTAAATATCTACTTTGGAGAGTCATTGGGAGTGTGACAAGGTTTCAATCTTGCCGTTTCTATAGTCATTTATTTCACGATTTCACGGGTATTTCAGCTTTTTATCAGCAAGTATTTGTTTATCCACATAATTCCTTTTTTGATTTGATGCATTAGTGTGCAAAAATAGTGTATGTAAATGTTCACTGTTACCATTAGACACAATTTGTAATTTGTAAATTTGTAATAGCCTGGGTTTTTGCTCTTTTTGTTCTCAGTGTCTTAATAAATATTCGCTAAAGATATTTTCTCAGCTTTTGAGTAATCATAATGGAATCTTACACATTAGAGCCTTTGAGGGCAAATTTAGAAACATATAATATGCATTGCATTGTCGAAAAGGGCATTATCAGTGATGGCATATGACGCAATACTGTCGATGTGTAATTCAAAAGAATAGTGTGGCAATCCTCCCCTCCCAAACAATGCTCAGGAGGGGACTGTGAAATGGGCTCCATTATACATACGTGTGTGCAATGTTTCCCTTGAACTATCAAAGTAGATTATTGCACACTGTATAACGTACACACACATGTATTGTCACTCTGAGGTGACCAACCTTATTTATGTATGATGCACGTCATGTCAAGATACATTTTAATATTGTATTGCTCGGAAAGGATTTGGTATACTGTGCAGTGTGTATAAGCGACTGTCAGCAGAATCACGTTATATTTTCATAGCTTACCAACTCATTTATATCAGAACTTTTATATATGCTATGGTTTTAGAATAGAAAAAGTACATTTATTTTGCATGCCTATATTTCAACATGTCATAAATAAAGAAATATTATAATTTTCTTCCCTACTTACAAGATTCCATCATTATAATATATGAAGTGCGCTTATTTCTTAAGAGGCATTATAGATGAAGAGGTGGATGACAGATGAGATGACGGATTAAATAGCACTGAAAGGGGGGGGGGTGGAATGACAGGTATGTGTGCAAACCATCATACTGGCAACCTAAATTTAAGAAGTGAAAATTGCCATCTTTTCACAATTTGGTTTGGTAGCTAATCTATGTATAACTTGATATATGTGAGTGTCTCGTGTCAATGTGTTGTTAACGCGTGATGTGCGAGTGTCTTGTATGACTTTAAGCAGCAATATGATACGTGTAGATGTTAAAACCTCTACAATAGTATTTGATATACCAAGCAACTTTTCCTTATCATAGTGACTTATAAAATGTTTGTACACTTAATAAGCACAATAGGGATGATCATTTCTGTATGCAGGATATTTTGTGGGGTGTTTTCGAGAACAATCATGTGCAATAAACCGCACATTGCGTGGAGCAGATACCAATAATATGTAGGCCTACACGTCAGGTCCTATGTGAGCAGTTCTTTTCATTATCATCATTTATTGTTGTTTCTGTTTGGTATAATGTATCAACAAACACCTTCGAAAACATACTTATTTGTTCACCATTAATCATGGCTAACTTTGCAAATGAGAAATAAGGAAATCATCAACAAAGAAAGCAGAGATAAAATAAAAAGAAAAGTGAAAGCATGGGAAATGAAGTTTGCATTTCCAGATAAAATTGTGGATTTTACCATACAAGCAGTAGATACCTCACCGATCAGAAAAAAAAGAAAGACAATAAAAATGATGAAATCACTTTCCTTCGCTGCATCAGTGGCCACCATCTGGGGTTTCAAAGTGAAAAACCACAGAGGACCTTCCTCATCTTGGGATGTAAAACAGTCAGAAATGTGCTATAGGCAAAAATTGAGCAAATAAAAGTCCACCAAAAAAAAGAGTTACAAGCCGGCAAAACCGTTACATTGTTTATGTAACAATACAGTGTTAGGTGTTGAATTACTCTGGGGATGCTACCTGCCATGTAAAGTAAAAATCTTTTCAAGAAGATGTAAAAAATATGAACTTTACGCCGCCCTCCTCCTGCCCCCCCCCCCCCCCCATCCGACATAGCAAATAAAAAGAAATCATTCATACAGTCACCTTCTAGTATAGCATTACATCAGCTCTGTTACTTCTGGTTCTGGAGAAGATTTGGGTGTATTTTGTTCAAACAGTCCCGTATGTTGAGGTCTTTGGATTTGGTGCCCCTTCAAACAAAGTGGGATTCCTTTACCCAGGGATGCTATCTCCCAAATTTAAGTTTAGTGGAGATGTATATGTCATAATTATATTTTTTAAGAAGATGCTGGAAATGTGAAAATTCCATCTCCCCCTACCATGGACACGCCTGGATACCGCCATAATCTAACATGAAGCTTCTAATATACTATTTGCCTAGCTCTATCATTTGGTTCTTATTATTGAAGAAGGTATACAAAAAAAAATCCTTAATTTCTTAATGTAATTATTTGCACATTAATTTTGGTAGTGCAATATATTTTGATAATAGAATTATTGTGCACATTCATTCTTTTTTTCCTTTAAATCATGTACATAGTAATCTGATATTTTCTGAGATTTCGCTGAACGCTGAAAATGAATTTGATTCATAATAGCAAAATATGTTGAAGAAAAATTAATAAATCTTTCAAACAAAATAAGAAATACATTATGAAAAAAATCGTAATTGTTCTATTCATCGTTGATTTTGCTCTTTTTTCTTCATTTTGTTCTTTTTCTTTTAATGTATCAAACCTATAGCTCATGTCTGCATCCCCCTTCCTATTATAATAATTATTCTGAAGTACAGGCATCTTGTCCTAATATTGTCCGTGCTCGTATGTCTCGAGATTTAGTGTGCTGCGTTGTATAGTAACTATTTTCATTCCTTAGTTCTTTGTGCAAAAAAAGAAGAAGTTTGTTTCCTTTCTTTTCCTCTCTCCAGTTGCCCTCTAATCTATTTCTTTAGAAAGGTTATACTCTGAGGAGTACATGTCAAGCTATTGCTTTCTAGTGAACTCCTACGTTCTTCAGTACGTGTTATTAATCTGTAATAGTTTGACATGAAGTTTGTTATTTCGTTGGTGACAAGGTAAGGTCCTTTGCCTTTAAGTAGTTTGTATTCTTTAAAGATTTCATTTATATCATGTTGAAGAACAAGTGAATTCAATTGAATTGAATTGAAATGAACGTGCTTGACTATGACAAATGTATCATTTATCATGATATACCGCTAGTTTGCAGGCACACACCCTTGTTGGTCGTAAATGAGTCTGCACCACAGGACCACTGGCACTGAGCCTCTCTCCCATGGGAGATTGGCACAACGAAATGTGTGCTCGACCGCTGCCTACGCATCGCTCTGACACATTTTCAGAAGCCTAGGCATCGAGTTACACTTTAAGACCGGGTTACACTTTAAGACCGTAACAGACGAGGCTTCAGACGACGTCGTATCTAGAGAAGGACGTGGCTGAACCCTGTCAGAAGAAGGGCTTTTGGAATCTACGACCAGCTGTTGGTTGAGATCCGAAGAGAAGACCCTTCGACTTTCAAGAAATTTCTCTGCATGTCCCCTGAACACTACGATGAAATCCCGGAGATGGTCAGAGGAAGAATCAGGAGGCAGTACACCTGGTACAGGGAGCCGCTGGAAGAAGGTCTCAAGTTGGCAGCTACTCTCCGTCATCTTGTGTCTGGCACCAAGTACTCCGACATGCAGTATGGGTGGAGGGTGCCTGAAAACGCCCCATCTGTAGTGGCCAGGGAAGTGTGTCAGGCCATATGTGACGAGTATGCAGATGAAGTCATGACAGCCCCTTCAACCCCTGATGGATGGAAACAACTTGCTGGAGGTGGATTCTACAAGCGGTGGAATTTTCCCCACTGTGTGGCAGCTATTGATGGCAAGCATGTGGCCATCAGAAAGCCTCCTCTGTCCGGCTCGCTATGCTGCAACTACAAGGGCTTTTTAATATAATCCTGTTGGCTATAGTGGACAGTGACTACAAATTTATCTGGTGCGATGTTGGTGGTAGGTATGATACAATAGGGGAAAGGGGGTAGGTCGAGTCAATTTAGGGGTACGTCAGATTTGTTATCACCTCACCGCCATTGTTAGTGTTTCAATATTCATTTTTTTTTGCTAAAATGTGACACTGCACCTCAAAACAAACAAAAAGTCGCCAGACATGAATTTTTAGTTAAGACCATATTCTGAAAGAGCAGACTTTAAGCTTTAAAATGATGTAAAACTCAAATCAAATGGACTCTCCTAACCTATCTAAATATTGGAAAGAAAGCACAAACTCAGGAAAATTGTGAACTGAGAAAAGAGGCTCTGAAGTACAGTGTGTATTCAAGCGCTTAATCTTTACCAAATCGTGCTGGCTGTGCAATGAATGGGACAAAAAACAGGAAGTAAACCACCAGAGTAGCAACAATGAAGGGATTATCAGATTAAATTGAAATTAAGCATGCCTCATTAACACATTCTGTCCACAATCAACGCCAACTTTCAAAGCAGTAGCACTATCCTTTAAAAAGTTATTAGAGTTGAAAGCGAAGAGTGTGGACAAGGTTTTTCAGAAATGAAAAAGGGATTCTAAAGACACACCTAATCACACTATTCTACCAAAAATGTTCGAGATAAACTGCTAAAAAAACACACTTTCCTGCCCGTTTTATGATACCAAATTTTAGCATAATGTAAAAGAAGACCCGCTCTTTCAGAAAATATGAAAAAGTCAAGTTCGGCTAGGTTGACCCATTTCACTTATTTTCAGTCCTCACGCAAAATCAGTGTGTACGACTTTATGTTCGTTTTGAGGTGCACGGTCACAAATGATAGCAATTGGGGCAATTCATTTCAGTTTTTGCTTGATACCTTTTCTTCTTCAAAAACGTGCTTTAAGAATGATTAATAATATTGGATATTCATTTCACACAAATGATCTTTTGTGTAGAAGCAAAAAGCTGAAACTGATTGAGTGATTTTATTATTATTATTATTATCATTTTATTTGGCAGAAAACATGCAATACATAATCAATTACAAAGCTCAAAACAATCAATCAATACAATAACACAAAAATACCGTAACACTGAATGCACCTGACAGGGCTGCCAGGCGTTGGGCAAGTTAACTAAATAACTGTAGCCCGCGGACCGCCCTAACATATTTCCCTTCCAGATGCATCCAGCGTTACAGATTGATTATCATAAAATATTCATAACTGTACTTTTTAAAATCTCTTGCAAAAAAAATACAAACTATGTAAAAATTTGTTTCATTATAATGTTGGTATTTTTATGTATAAATTGTCAATTGATGAGCTTCCTGACATTTTTGCACATATGTTCATAAGAAATAACTCTCTTCATATCTACCCAACTCGTCATCGTGATGATTATCACCTTCCACGTACTCGCACAATTTTTGCGAAAAAAAAAAAAACAACATTAATGTTGACAGCGCCAAAAATACTGGAATCTTCCGGCTGATTTTACTGTTTATCTTTGACGTCCTTTAAATGTAAATGTTGAGTAGATGATTTCTCTGGCCGCACTGAAATCTGGACTGACCTGGTCGCTTTTATACTCCCCGAGGAGCGCACACACACGTACGAGAACGCCTGATCTATATTCTTTTGTCTTCGTTTCTAATCGCACGCCATATCAAACCATTGCTCATTGTTCGTTCGTGTTATCAGGTCATATCAACCCTTCGCTCGCCTTCGGCCGCAATTTACTCAAAGAAGTGAACCGAATAATCGCTATCCTTCGCATGTCATATTTATCCTTCGCTTACCGTTCGTTAATCATATTTGACTTTAGTTTATAATCGGATGATTTGAAGGCAATTTTATTTGAAATCGTTGAATTCGCGCGCATTTCGTGCGTTTTTCCCATTCGTCCCCCTTCGTCCCCCTACATTCGCACAGGTGTGAGGGGGCTTTAAGGCCTGGTGCATTAGGTTTAGACTGCACGCCGCGCAAAGAGGTACTCCCGCATCGACTTTAAGAATGGCAACTCTTACTGGAATGAGAACAGCCGATCAGGAAGCTGGATTCAAATGGTTACTATGAAAATTGCCATTCCAGCTAGAGTTGTTATCATATCAACTTTTTATGAAATGGGGCCCAGAACAACATGTTATTGCCTAATGGCGGCGTCGTAGGATTAGCATCGAAGATGGACAGCTCGCAAGTAAAGGGCCATCGTATCACGGTAGAGAACCGCTACGGAAAAGCAAACGTGCCACCGAGAGGCATCAGCTTCGATGCCTTTCTTTTTCTTGCTCTTTCCTCATGTGGCTAAATCTACACTGTAACGAACATTCATGCAGCATAGTCCCATGGCATGCTAATCTTCTGCGCGACTATTATCCGAACGTCCGAGTACTCCGAACTAACAAGTCCGTCTTGTTTAACATGAGCTAAATTAGTAAGTGGAGGTTTAAATTTCATCATAATTGTTTTATAGTCATGACAATTTGTGACCGTGCATCACAAAACGAACAAAAAGTCACACACACTGATTTTGTGTGAGGACTGAAAATTGGTGAAATGAGTCAACCGAGCCGATCTTGACTTTTTCATACTTTCTAGAAGAACAAATCTTCTTCTACACTATGCTAAAATTTGGGATCATGAAACGGGCAGGAAAGTGTGTTTTTGAGCAGTTTATCTCAAACATTTTTTGGCAGAATAATGTGACTAAGTGTGTCCTTAGAGACCCCTTTTCATTTCTTAAAAACCTTGTTCACTCTCTTCACTTTTAACTCCTATAACTTTTGAAAGGATAATGCTACTGCTTTGAGAGTTGGCATTAATTAAGGACAGAATGTGTTGATAAGGCATGCTCAATTTCAGTTTAATCTGATGATCCCTTCATTGCTGTTACTCCAGTCGTTTATCTCCTATTTTTGTCCCATTCATCACACAGCCAGCACGGCTTGGTATTAGATTAAACGCTTGAATAGACACTGTACCTCAGAGCCTCTTTTCTCAGCTCACACTTTTCCTGAGTGTGTGCTTTCTTTCCAATATTTACATACACATTTGTAGGTGAGGAAAGTCCATTTGCTTTGAGTTATACATCATTTTAAAGCTTAAAGTCTGCTCTTTCAGAGTATGGTCTTAACTAAAATTTCATGTCTGGCGACTTAATGTTTGTTTTGTGATGCAGGGTCACATTTGACCAATGTCATTGGCAAAGTCAGTTCACTATGAAAAATGAAAATATCTCACGGTTTAAACTCTGGTAGATTTGCAGCACTATTGATAGCCATCATTATTTTCAAAACTTTTAACGGTTTTGCCTTTTTTCGTAAAGTTTTCGTGTTTTTTCGTAGTAATGCGACAATTCAGCCCTATGAACTGAAGACGTAAAAGGAAATTCTTGTATCAAAAAAGAAACAGAGAATAACATGTGCTGAGGTATAGCTTATAATTATAATCATAAGATAAGTTGTCATACTCTTTCAAGGCTGCTAGAGCATAAATGTGGCTATTTAACGCCACAGCTCATATCGCTCGCTTTGGTGTTGAGATGTCTTTTAAAGTTGGTTTCATTTGTTTTGATGTTTGTATTTTACACAAAGTAAATCTAACATTGAAGATCAGTCAAGAACATGCTTCCAAAAGGCGCTAAATCCATCATTTTTCAATGGATTTAGCGCCTTTTTGGAAGCAAGATCTTCTACTACAAGATATTGTATGCATACATTTAAAATATGATTATGTATGGCGTATTATACCAATGTAGAGATATGTGAATTATAGTAATGCACAAACAATATTGATAAACAAGTAGTCATTCAATGAATTCGAAGAAATTCATGGAGACAAAGGAAAGCTGAACTGTCATGACGCCCTCTAAAAATATATGGTAAACTTGTCATTGCAAATTATTGTGCATGCTACTTAATCATGAAATATCCTGTCTTGCTGTATTAGACACGAAAGATTATAAGTAATCATGATATATGGGTTTCTAAAATTTCCTTCAGTTGATGTATGCGTTTTTCTAACGTTCTAAATAACATTACTACAACATAATGATCAGTTGAATATTTCGCAATCTCATTTATTCTAGGAGTATATTATGTAGAATATCGATGGCGATGATAAATGAAGATGATAACGGCAATAATGATAATGATATGAGGTATAAGTTTTGTCTGCCCTCTGTACAAAGGAAATTTGTAAGACCGCAACTGCTGACTTTTTCTTTTTCTTAACAAACATATCGGAGAAAAAAGGGACCAGCGGGAAACGAACCTGTCATCTACTGCTTTACCGATGGTTCCCTTTTACCGACATATTATATATATATATATATATATATATATACATAATATATATATATACATATATATATATATTTTTTTTTTTTAAATTGTAGATAAGCAGTTGTGGTATTCAAAGTTCCTTTGTACAGAGGACACAGCTAGAATTGAAGAACACTCATAACTCATTTCTTTGCCCCTCTGCTTGATAATCTCTTGCTTTCAAAGATAATAATGTAATCAATGATGACCATATCAAAGAAGTTCATAATAGCTACAGATGTTATTTTGCTGGGCAAATGTGAGTAAACTACATGTATTTACATTTTCGCAACTGGTCGCCTAGCTGACCGAGGCCACTCTTCTTCAAGATGTCAGCGAGAGTTTCTCGAGTGTTTTCTTCCGTGGGGCGGTCACGTTGCCAGCGCACGAGAATGTCTTTGATTGTGTCTCCAATGGCACCCTGATGCTGAGTTCTTACTTGCTGCAACTGTGCATGGCTGATGCCCAGATTTGAGCCAAGCTGTTGGTAGTAAGAGGGCGCTATTCGTATTGCAAGATTTTGAAGCTCGACCTCGTCGACTCTGCGCGGGTAAGGTGTTGCCATGCCTAAAAAAAGGTCAGGAGTGCAAATAATAGACTTGTTTTTGATCTCTTGTAATGAAAATCATCAATGTTGTCGCCATGAGCATTACCCTATTCGGGTACCCACTTATTCTTGTCCCCTTCTCCCGTTTTTTGTCTTTTTTTATTAGGCCTCTTCCACCTTGTGTTGTCCTTTTCAGTCAAATGACATTTAAGATACTTGAAAGTTCTACACTTTATTGTATGTGTGTATGTGTTCTGTTCCTTCAGTTAAAAGAAAAGTAGGATTGTTCCAAGCCGTAATGCTTAGAGGCCGTTGTCTAAAGTCAAGCGATTCGCTTATTGACAAACGGTCTCCTCCACCTGTATACTTAAAGATTGTCGTCATGAAATAAATGTATTATTCACATTGTATATACTGTACTCCTGTTTACATGTCCATGACTAGTGAATTATTTGTTTGATATTGTCGTACTTATTTTTGTTTTATACAATAGGAGAAAACAAATTCCTGAAACTAAAACTGAAACTGAAGAACAAAAGCAGTCAGTAATATAACCTGATATAGCGATATTTTATATATTGATATTGGGTTTGAGATTAGAGTACTGAATAATCATATCAACGTTATGACAATTTTGTTACTATTTTGATTCAGCAGAAGAATGACTATAAGTAATGACCGTGCATGGTTAATACATTTCTGTCAGAACATATACATATGTTTTGTCAAAACAAAGACACATACACGCACTTTAACTGACATTCGCACACACCCACACTCATACACTTAAATTTCAGAACTGTAATACAACGCTTATTTAGACCAATGATTAATACACTCACTCACATAAAAAAAAACATAGTCACTTTTATTTGACCACCATTTACAGACATCTTGCAAACATGTACATCACATCCAACGCACAGCTGACTCGTATTTATGCACAGATTGCTATTTCGTCTAAAATTTTAAATGTCATGTACTAGTAGCTCTGACATTTATATTGATAGCATATTGTTGTATATTTATTGTATGTCTATCATGTCCATGTATATCCATGTAATACCGATGTTCTGTATTTATTGTATCCATTCTACGTAGGCTTACATGTATGTACCGATGCAATGTTTGCATGCAAACAAAACAAAGTTCCAGAAATGGACTATGAAATGGTATTGAATTGAAATGAATTAAAGTGAATTTAATTGTGTCTTGCAGCCTTTCCCTTCTGCTGGGAGAATGGACTGATTAAAGCATACAATTCTATAATATTATATATGTATATATATATATATATATATATATATATATATATTTATACATATATATATGTGTGTGTGTGTGTGTGTGTGTGTGAATATATAAACCTATATACATTATGTATAATAGATGTTTAAAGAAAATGTAGCCAATGTTTAATCATAACTTAAAGAATATGCGATGTTAGAAGTGAGGGTATATATATTTTTTTTTTCTGTTTGATGATGAACTTACCTCAAAATGGTTAAAAATGGTACTTTCCCCACTTTGCAATCAAACTCTTCATAATTAATGATTATATATAGGCCTCTCTCTCTCTCACACACACACACACACACGCACACACACATACACACTTATATATATATATATATATATGTATATATATATATATATGTGTGTGTGTGTGGGTGTGTGCGTGTGTGTGCGTGTGTGTGTGTGGGTGTGTGTGTGTGTGCTTTAGAATCACTTCTTCATTGAGACGATTTAAACTGAGCATAGGCAGATTA
Source organism: Diadema antillarum (assembly GCF_040938485.1). Taxonomy (NCBI): domain Eukaryota; kingdom Metazoa; phylum Echinodermata; class Echinoidea; order Diadematoida; family Diadematidae; genus Diadema; species Diadema antillarum. The sequence continues at coordinate 130,264 of NW_027272728.1, forward strand.
CTGCAAATACAAAACTTTTACCATTTTTGGAATACCATGGAGATACATCATTTTGAAATGACCAATAACGATACCTTATGCACGAAGCAGCAATAAAATCTTCTGGCATTGAGTCAACTACACGAGAAGCTATCATTCAGGCACTTCGTGTTACACACGTGACAATCCTATTAAAGACTGGCGTCACACTGGTCCGAAGTTGAAGCATGCTAAAATGGGCAAAACGAATTTGGAATTTTCTAGATAGACCTGAACTTGATCAAGAGCCAATCAACAGCTGAAGCAAGTAGCTACCATTGTACGAGCTTGTGTTACTAGCCTGAGAAGCTCCATTGTTGATTATACGATGGCTGTAAGCATCCCTCGCCAATGTCCCGATGTTTATACGGATCAGACCCGAATTTGAAAATGTTGCTTCCACACAAACTCGCTGAACGAACATGTAGTCACACCTACTTTTTTTTCTTTCGTGGTCACAAATCTATTTATTGTGTCCATCGTTGCTCAACTTGGGGAGGGTGTGACGCCAGTGACGCCTGTTTAAGTACTCGATTATGCCTTATACATTGCTATAATATGAAAATATGAGTTCGCCGCACGGAATGGACAAATCAAGGCATGGATTCGGATCAAATTGTATAGCTTGTTTGATAAAATGACACGAAGTATGTCACTCCTTCATCACAACTTCCCGATTCTACCAACAGACACAATGCACCAACCGTTAATAAAATGCTTACGTTCGAAGTCCAACATTATGAACACTATGGAAAGCGGGTGAGGGGATCGCATGGTTACCTTATAAATGAGGTACAGTTTCGCTTCTGTGTTTGAATATCACACACACACACACACACACACACACACACACACGTACGTCTATGGTATAAACCGCGAGGACCTGTTTTACCCACAAGAATTTTACCACATAACCGAGGACCTGTGTGTAAGTAGGACTCTTGTCAATGGAGGACTCATTCGTACACTGCAAAAACAGTGGTGTTAGATTTAACACCACGGGTGTTGAATCTAACACCGGCCCAACTTCAATAAAGGACCACACCATCTGGTGTTGAAGTAACACCGTCTCTGGTGTTAAAATATCCAACACCCATGGGTGTTAAAGGGTGTAAAAATATACCAACACCAGCCTCGGTATTTTTTCAACACTTAAAAGAAACCTGTACTGACATTTTCTACTTGTCTGATAATTCTAATCTACATTTTTTGATGCCTACAACTCGAAAGAAAGGATTCTAAAACCCAGGATAAGCCTGTAATGATTTTTTGAAAAAAAAAATGAAAACGAGCAAGCCAAGGAACGATCCACACAATTTGGCATACGTCACAGGTGCCAAGCTCCGACTTTAGCAAAATGAACTACACATGTCAATTTACTGATGAAATCTCACACGAAGTACTGCAAAAACTGTTATTTAGTAAAATTGCAATATGGAGCTGAAATAAACATGTTAAACAATATTTATTAATTTTTAAAAGGAATCTCTTCAAAAGATTTTTATTTAGATAAAATTCGTGGGGAATATTCCAGATATGCAAAATGAAATTGGCATCATTGTCCGAACGTGCTGCCCATAGAAAACTCTGTGTAAGTAACGTTGCACTAACTATGCATTGATGATAAGCGATAATGGTTCGACATCACAGTTCAAACTATCTAACGAAGATGAGGACTGAGTGATTCTTAAAATCTAAATCCAAAAAATAGTCAACGGCAATCACGGTTTACGCCTAGTTAGAAGAAAACAGCACCCAGTACATATAGACTCTAGCCTAGAACTAGGACTAGGACTAGTGAGCAGTCAAGGACCGAGAAGATTCTACTCGCCGCCCCGTCGACAGCTGTACGTGCACAGCGCTCAATAGGCACAGCGTAAACGTTTAGTATGCGATACATACCCCTGCTGCCAGAACTTGAAGAAAGTCCAGACGAAAGTCCAGACTCCAAGTTCTAGCGTTGCCGCTAGATCTAGGCCCTTGTCCTGCAGGCCCTGTTGTTTCTGTGCTGAATTTTGCAGGTAAGGTATCTGCTTTATGGATTTTCAATGTTTTTGTAGTCAAGATAAATCTCATGGTGGTCGTATTAACACCATGGACTAACTTAGATCTAGTTTTAGTAGGACCCATACCTCGGAAGAGTAGCCTGACCACGTAGATAAAAACAGTGCCGCCGCTTCGTGATCCAAGCGCTGGTGTAACGCTAGACATAGTGCTAGAGTACTTCCGTATCCATGTAGATATCTCAAAATTCACTAAACCAAATTGCACCAAAATCACAAGAAATATTTTATGACTCATGTCCACTTGCTCACGCTAATTGGAACCAAATCGCTAGTCGGGAAGCATAAGTGAAGTTGTCGACTTTCCTGTCGTCGCTAAAAACAATCTGCTCTGTAGGACTAAACAAGGGTGATCGCGGCGTAGTAGCCCTACGGCCTGCGCACGCACAGACTGAAGTTAGCCATCTAATATCATGAGACAAATCTTTCTAGTAATCGGGAGCAAAAAATCAATTTATAAATTATTTGAGCTCAGTTGAATGAAAAATAAAGTTCGTAAATCACACAAATCGCCAAAATCATGATATTTTGTAGTTTAGTTCCCGCGTAAATTCCCCGTTCGCACAGTACTAGTCGGCTAACTTCAGCTCTAGATTGTGCATGTCGTGTTTACCAAGATCTCTTGCGAAGAGTGAGTTTTTTTTTTTGACAACTTGAAAGTCGGCGTCAATATTGACACTTCTCGATTACCGTTTTCGTTCAAATACAATACAGTATTTTGAAATATGCTTAGAAGTATATTCTGTAATTTTGGTGCTATTTGGTTCAGCGAAATTTGAGACAACTGCATGGATAGGACAGTACACAAGTGCCGCCTGCTAGCTAAATTGGGCCTAAGCGTCGTCTGCTACTCGGCACGATTTAACGCACGCGTATGCGAGGGCTTGTAATCAGAGATATATTTGGCACCTGTGACATCACGACATCCGGGCTCGTCAGCTCATTAGCATAATTCTCGCCAAAAAAGTTCCATTTTCAACATGAAGTTACGGGCTAAATCGTTATGAAATTTTGATTCTGTTTGCACCTCTGGGTCTTTTAGAATTAAAAGAACAACATATAAAAGAATAAAAAACCGGTACAATGCCCTTTTAAGAGAGTGTTAAGAAGTTGACACCATAATGGTGTTCATTTGATATCCCAACACCAGTTATGGTGTAAGTTCAACACCCGTGGTGTTAAAAATATACCAACACCAGCTTTGGTGTTGCTTAGATTATTGATAAGTTGACACCACTTTGGTGTTTTTTTGACACCCTTTAACACCAATGACGGTGTAACTTCAACACTATTTGTTGTTAGAATCTATACCCCAACACCTGTCATGGTGTTATTCTAACACTTCAAAGCATTATTTGGTGTTTATTTGACACCATAGAAGTGTTGATTCAACGCTTCAGAGTGAGAAATAAATTCCAAGTGATGCCAACTTATTAACAATTTGAAGTGTCGATATCTCGACATCATTTCACACTCTCCACATTCAATCGCACAAAATAACACAGTAATGTAATTATAGGTGAAAGACAGTCACGTGCTACTAGGTTGATCAAAATATTTAATAAATTCTGTCTGTCACAACAAAACACAATGATTCTATTACATGTAATGAAAGCCTCATCTCTACAATATAAGTATCAAAATGGAATACCTTTGACCCTTTCAGTTGGTTCTTTGATTATCTATGCAAATGAGATACATTATGGCTATTGTAGGCTAAAATATCAAATTTAAATACTCACTCTGAATACCTTTGGCCTTCTTGGCACTATCAAGTTGAATTTTCAAATGAAATTGATACTAGTATTATATCTTCTTGGCTCTATCATTCAAATGTTCAAATTGAATTGCCTACTCAGCTGTATAATTCAAATATTCAACATAGATCATCCAGTCTGGTTGTAAAATGTTAACATAAAAAAATTATACTCTATCTTTTGATCAATGCTATTGCAAGTGACGATACAAGCATGTGAAATTCGGATCATTTACATATTCAAATGACACACATAAGCCTTCTCGGGCCAATATTTTCAACTCGAACTGGATGTAATTGATACCCCACCTAAAACTTAGAGAGTTAGCTCAATTCACGATATTCTTGTATGCCTTTTGTTGAAAAAAAAAAGTAACAAAAGTTGTTACCATAGCAAGATTACTCAACAGTGAGATCAGTGTGCGACTCATTTTAAGATTACACTGGTTACATGAGCAAAACCTCAAGTCAAATGCTAGAAAACTGAGGGAGCTTACCCAATTCACAGTATTTTTTGCTTGATTTTCATTTTAAAAGATGGTTGCCATTACATTAGCACTCTGTGCAATATTTCAGGCCAGATGCTCAGAAACTGAGGGAGATTGCATAATCAACTGTTGTGTAAGATTTTAATTTGAAAATGTCACTGCCATGATAACACTTTCTTCGACCGATACAAAAGATGACATTTGCACATTAGCGCACTACAGTGGTCACGTGGTAAATTTCATGTCAAATGCCTAAAACATGAGGGAGTTATGAGTCAATCACAATATCTTCGATTGCTTTGTATTAAAAGAAATAAGTTAGCATGGCAACGCATTGTTTAACATTGACGAGAAAGGTGTTTTGCACATCTAGAATTTATCTTGTCACAATATATGGGTGTCCAGGCGCGCCGGAAGCAGTTTTGGATTGGGGGGGGGGGGGGGGGCAAACATTGGAGGGGGCTCAAGATTAGACCATGCATATGTTACACAATACACACACACACACACACACACACACACACACACGCACACACATCTAATATATAATGTATATATATATATATATGCAAAGTGGCGTACGGTGGGTCGAAACATGGGGGGAACCATAAAGTAATTTTGACGGTCTGTATGCCTGTGCGTGTGTGCGTGAGCAATAATGGGACTACAATACATTACGGAATGTGATACATTCAACAACGCAGTCATTGAGGAACATTGTAAGTTTTCCTTACATGGATTATGGAATGACGGTGTGAAACGATCGACAAATTAGATACTGTCAGCAACATAAGGTGAATGGCATAACAATAAAATGCGAGCGAGCGAAGCGAGCGAGCTTGAAAATTTTGATTTTCTACAGTTCCAAAACTGGAGTTTTAATTGTAGCTACATATTTCGCTTTGAAATAAATGGGGGCGCATCGGGCGCAACTGCTGGCAATTATTGGCAGCAACGTTAAGAGAATGGCATAACGATTCAATGCGAGCGAGCGAAGCGAGCAAGCTTGAAAATTTTGACATTCTACAGTCCCAAAACTGGGGTTTGTAGCTTTATCTTTCACTTTGGAAATAAATGGGGCGGCGCATCGGGCGCAACTGCTGGCAATTACTGGCAGCAACATTAGGAGAATGGCATAACGATTCAATGCGAGCGAGCAAAGCGAGCGAGCTTGAGAATTTTGACATTTTACAGTCCCAAAACTCCCGTTTGTAGTTATATCTTTCGCTTTGGAAATTAAGGGGGGGGGGGCATCGGACGCAACTGCTAGCAATTACTGGCAGCAACATTAGGAGAGTGGCATAACGATTCAATGCGAGCGAGCGAAGCGAGCGAGCTTGAAAATTTTGACATTACAGTCCCAAAACTCCCGTTTGTAGCTATATTTATCTTTCGCTTTAGAAATTAAGGGGTGGGGGCATCGGGCGCAACTACTGGCAATTACTGTCAGCAACATTAGGAGAATGGCATAACGATTCAATGCGAGCGAGCGAAGCGAGCGATCTTGAAAATTCTGACATCCTAGAGTCCAACAACTGCCGTCGTAGCTATGTTTTTCGCTTCACACCGGGCTCAACTGCTGGATGCGAGCGAGCGAAGCAAGCGAGCTTGAAAATTTTGACATTTTACAGTCCAAAAGCTGCCGTTTGTAGCCATATTTTTCCCCTTTTATTCATATACATATCTATTTTATTTTCTTTGTTTATTCATTTATTTTTGTTATCATTATTATTTATTTATTATTATTTTTTTTTTTTGGGGGGGGGCTTTTTGGGGGGGGGCAAAAATGCGTTTTGCCCCCCCACTTTTTGGATTGGGGGGGGGGGGGGGGGGCGGCTGCCCCCCCCCCCCCCCCCCCCACTTCCGGCGCCTATGTGGGTGTCATATCTCAAGGTAATTGCTAAAAATTGAGAGAGTAAGCTCAATCCACTTGTAGTTTATACGATTCTCAATACAAAATACCATTAACTTGACAACATACTATTTGACAATGACGAAAAATAGAATTTGCACAGGTACATAATACAGTGGTCACATGTGCCAAATTTAAAGTCAAATGCTCAAAATCTGAGGAAGTTAGCTGAATCCACATCGTACTTGTGGATGATTTGTATGAAGATGCTGTTGCCATGGAAACAGATTTATGACCCCCACAAAAAGTGTCTTGCACGATAACATATTATCATAGTGACCATTTGTATCAAATTCAAATTTAAATGCTAAAAAAAAGAAACTAAGAGAGCAGCGTGATCCACACAATTTTGTACGATTTGTTTAAAAACCGCAATTGCCATGGCAACAGATTTCTGGACAATCGAATTTCAACAGAATTGATTTAAAACTGAGTAGCTTGATCCACATTCTGTATTTGTAATCTTTATGAAAATTTGATGTTACCATGGTAATGCATTACTCCATACTGACAAAAAAAGGTGTCTAGCACATGTAAAAATTACAAGGTCGTTGTTCAATGTCCCCTGGACTAAAGGTAATCACCTCCTCATCAAAAACTGTCATCGACTAATGAAGAGTACTGCTTCATCAACTGTATATCATCAGTCTCTATCTCGGTTCCTCCATAGAACTGGACTTGAAGTATCTTCACAGTTTCATTGTCACAGTGATGATTCTTTATTAAGTGTCTTCTATAACCATTGAACGAATCAAATTATGTCCGTAAACAGGCCCCCTGGGCGCAATTTATTGTTTGTCCATCACTCAGTCCATGTTTGTATGGCAAAAAGTGAAAAAAAGCAGTTTCAGTGGAACTCCTAAAGAATGCATCACTTCATTATCTATTTGAAAGTTTAGATCTCAGTTCACGAACTCGGGGTAATTCCAAATGTCCAAAGGTTGATGAGAGGTTTTGCATACCGTAGACAAAACACATATTTAATGTACTTTGAACAATGTGTCGAAGGCACTCTGAATGATATCACCAGGGCAGGGTAGTACCAAGTCGTCAACAATGAAGTAATATTGGTACACATGTATGTTATCCTTCTGACATCCTCTGTCAAGCAAGTAGAGCTGCATCTTCTTCTGCTTTCCCTCTTCAATTGGTGATCAAAACTAGCATCAGGCTGAAAATGTAAGGAAACAATGAAAAACAAACAAACATTGTCTAATCTATTACAAATAAAAACTAGACAAATTTGACTGTGACCTTTATTTCGATTCCAAAATGCAATTTGATAGACTCAGTCATACATAGGCTTACCACATTGTTTATTCACATTTATGATTGTTTTAACAGATTTCAAGCTATCACACACACGGAGGGATGGACTACTCAAAACCATAACAATTTAGGCACCACTTCTTGGCAGAGGATAATAAATGGATCTTATTCCATTTTACTTAAAGATCACTATAATTTCACAATTAAAACTCATTTATACCTATTTTTTCTTAAAGAAGCTTTGAAATTTATCACTTTTCTCTTATTCGTGACTGATCAAAAATCAACTTCAAAATTTTAGCCTACATATGGGGAAGACAATCTTTAAAGTTCAAGGATCGACTTTGAAGCATTCACGAGTAAAGTTCTCGTCGACATCAGGACATAACCCTGACAAAGGCAAGTGCGCAAAAATATTCACAACATCAAAAAAGAAAGTTAACCTGTGAAACATTGAAAAGCAAGTGATCTAAATAAATTACATAGTCCAACAACACAATAAAAAACCAGAAAATTTCCCTTGACCTCTAATTTCTTTTCTAATACAAAAACAGATCATAGAAAGTAGAAAATGCAAAATCAATTAAACTCGTAAAAATCAATTTCATTTTCAGAATACCAAAGTACTGTGAGTTCTAATTGCCTGTCCAAAATGACTCATAAAGGCTTGCTTAGATATGATGAGACAAACTCCGGCAACATTTTAGTGCACAAATCAATGCGATATGAGATGGTAAAAAACAAACAAATAAACAGATTAAAACACAACAAATCAAAACAAAAACACTAGGCAAGAGGAATATATTTTGCCACACAGTGGCAAGAAGTTATGGTGCAATGAAGCTCAAAAGTAAGTGAAGATACGATGTCATGAGTTTATTTTTATCTTATTTTTTTTTTTGAGTCATGTGCATTCATTAACATAATGAAAGTGGCGTGGTTCGGCGCACCATATCTGAACACTAAAAATGTCAGGGGGTTTGTCGCATCATATTTGAACAAACCTTATAGTCATGTAGACTTACCTTTTGAAATCGGATAAGGTAGTTTATAGCCAAAGCCACAGAAATCTTGCACAATCCTTGCGCCCTGGTTCACAGGTGGAAGCAGATAGAGTACAAGAAGGATTTGCAGGTTACTTACATTCTATGCTGTGTTGTAAGAAATGCATGTTATATACAATAATATTCTACGACTCATTAACAAAGTATCCACGTATCAACAGAAATTATCCGTGAATTGCACTGCATAATCAGGGAGCATTAAGTAAAACATATGATCCTTCATGTAGGATGAACCCATGGGTTGTTGTGTGGCTTCTTTAAAAAAAAACAAGAAAAAAAACTCCTCTTTATTTCATCATCTCCAAAATAACAAAATTACATTACATATTGATTTGTGACTGTGAACTTTTATATTACAAGTGAGTTTGGTGAAATCCATTCAGCTGCCTTTGAAAAATCAAAGTCACAAGATATTTCCTTGCATTTTTTTTTTCATAATGAAGGGCTCCTGACCCTTGATTATTGACCTCATGACCCTCATCGACTCCAGGGAAACGTTTGATAAAATGTATTGTCAGATGCAAAGATTTCAGCTACTTATAACAGTTGTCACCAATGACAAGTTTTGTGGAACGCCCCCTGGATTTACATAGCCTTACCAAGTTTCATTCACAGATGATTGTTTTCAACTTGCGGCATGATACACACGAAACGATATTGGATGGATAGACATCTAGAACATAAAAAGGGCCTTCAAAACCTATAGTATTGTGCATACCCTGACTCGGCCGTGATTTGGCAAAACAACGTATCTGCATTCTGGTACTTTCGAGATATTCGCGATTTTAGATTTTGAAGCCTCAGAGTACTAGAATTGCTCTCATTTCTCTCCAGTCGATTAATTTTCCAAGAAACATTTTTAAAAACATGGCTTATATCATTCTTCTAGTATCTAGTCAGAATTTAAGTCAAAAAGAGCTTTTTTGTTCAAAATATCAACGATTTTTTGTAGATACTTTGTTTTGCCAAAACACCCAAACTTCGGACCACGTGCGTGGTTTGGCAAAACAACGCAAGTTGTTCTGCGCACCACAGCATTAGCACGGCAGAACAACGTATCTTACCTCGCACTGAGCAGTAACGAGGCAGAACAACGTATCTGCAGCGTGCAGCGTGCAGCCTCTCTGCGCATCATTCTGCGCAGGGAATGTGATTTGGCAAAACAACGTATCTGCATTTTGGTACTCGGCTGTAGCAAGGCAGAACAACGTATCTGCAACGTGCAGCGTGAAGCCTCTCTGCGCATAATCCTGCGCAGGGAATGTGATTTGGCAAAACAACGTATCTGCGTTTTGGTACTCGGCAGTTAATCTGCTGCACTGCGCTCTGCATGTGCGGCATGCATAAGACCGGGCGCGGCGGCGGTTCAGTTCAGTCCGAGGCAACGCATCTTCGTTGTGTGACATGGCAAAACAACGTAACTGCAGCAGTTACGTTGTTCTGCCATGTCACACAAAGAAGATGCGTTATTCTGCCAGAAAAACCGGAAGCTCAAATGAGATTCAGGGACAGCAACTGTTTTGGCAGAACAACGTAAGTAAGTTACGTTGTTTTGCCAAATTATTTGGACTTATTTTGAAAAATCGCTGAAATTCAAATGCATTTTTCTAAAAATTGATATCACTTTCAGAGTTCAAATTTTGACAGATGATAAAAAATGGCGTAATTTATCTAAAAAGCTAAAAACCTGACAAACCACAAATTTTCAGATGCGTTGTTTTGCCAAATCACGGCCGGACTGCTACCAGGTCTGGTGGTACACTATTTGATTGCTCCAAGTCTCATGAATCCACATCAGTTTTCCGCATGTGTTTTCCCAGCAAACTCAACAGCTTGACTGTGGTTTCTGAAGGCTTTCCTCTTGCTAGCTTGACAAGACCTTCCACCAAAAACTGGCCACTGCTCAAAAAAGCTTGGCATCGTTGCCTGGGAGAAGGAGTGAGAAGTACTGCTCAACCTGCAAGTGTAGGGACCATGAACATACATAATTATCAAGTGGCTACAAGTCCGCAAACTGTCAAACTGGTGCGCAAGGTGTGATGCACTGGCTTAGGATTCAAAGTACTGAACATCCACATAACTGCACTAGTGTATTTACTGTATACAAGTGCATGAAACAGATTTATCTTGTGTGCATGAAAGACTTGATCAGAACTGCAGAAAACAAAGGGTTTTGTTCAGGTGGCTTCAGATTAATTCAGTCGGTGATTCTATTATATATACCTACTTGAGATATGCTCATAATTTCAAGTTCGTTTTAATTAGTCAGCAGGGGAGGGGGGGGGGCAATAATATCCTGCTTCCAGGTATTCATCATCTTTATGCAGTGTACATTTATGCAAATATTATTTGAGGAGAAATGGAAAAATCAAATGCCATTTTGCAATTGATCTACTCTCATTTTCAAGGTTTTTTAGATAATGATAAAAGGTCTTTTTGCAATTCTGTCATTTTCAAAATTCTCAAGTGTACTATTGCCAATATCATTAAGTGTGGCAATAACATAAGTATGGGGAAGAGGCATATTCCAGAAGGGATTTTTTTTCAAGAGACTATTTCAACAAATACAGTTGTACTACCATCAAAGTAGACGTATATTCCCTCACCTGAATCATGAAAAAAGCGATGATAGGCCTACATGTATTCCATTTTGACTCATTTGTGAATTTAGGATCAGTTCTCAGACAGAGAACAAGTGCCAGTTATTACTAGGGGCTGTGATTCTGTTTCTCGCTACCCTTGAACTCGCACCTTAGATCTAGTGCACTGTCTTACGGACTCGGTGGAAATACCGCTTACCGGTTTTACATGCATGCATGTCATCAACTTTATAAGAGCATATTCTTGTATGTATAATGTGACTTTGTTAGCGGTTAGCAAACTCAATACAAGTACTAGTAGTACTCATAGTAGAAACTATAGTTAGTAGATTCTAACGTAAGATCCACGCGCAAACACTAGCGTCCTATAGGCACTACGTTCCTACGTGTAGCTACTGAAAACATCACGTAACATGTTAGTGGTAAACAAAAATCGGGTCGGGAGAACCCCCCACCCAGCCCCTTCAATCGGGTATTTACGCTCTTTTTAGAGCGATATTTGCTACTAGTACCTAGTATTAATTTAAACCTAACAGTTTGGACCTAGAACAGTTACAGTAGGCCCTACAAAAAACATAGTAGGCCTAGGGGCCTACCAGTATACCTAGGGGCCTACCAGTATACCTACGAACATGTAAAAACCTACGAACATGTACACACAAACACTGTTCGAACTTCGTCTTCGTGCACGTCAGTTTACCGTAACGCCAATAACGGGTCGGGTTCATTGGTTACAAATGATTTGCGCGCTAACAAAGATCTGCACCAGAGCCTCAGAGGTAAGAAAACTACATCAATAACAATACAAAATGCCACGGAACCTTTTATATCTAAAATTTGATGATATTTTTAAAATGCAATTATTGGACAAAGGAACCCTCAGCGAAATTCGGACTCAATGCACCGCTGCAGCGCGTTGGTGTTATGGCCTATTGTGTATGACAAACACTATAGGCTATGCTGTGCTACATAGTATAGTATTATGTGCGTGCAAAGACAAAGTTGTCTATAATATGCGATGAAATCCGTGAAAATCATGCACATCGTTTATGATAGAAAATAACTGGTACAGGAAATAATTACCTTAAAAGATACTTACCCCTGCTGACAGACTTAGCAAAGTCACCATCATAGATTCAATGTCATTTTTAGCCCCAGACGACATCGAAAAACTGACTATCGCGATGACAGACGTTGACGACTCCGCGCCACAGCAACAAATTTCAGGCATTGGCATGTGTAACCAATGAGATCATCGGACTGCGAACACGTGATCTTCTCTGGTGGACAACTAACACCGATACGGTGTTATTAGTGAAAACCCCCTTTTCATGACAAAACTACAACACCACTTGGGTGTCGTTTTAACACCGAGAATCTAACACCCAATGAATGAGAGAATTTTGGTGTTAAATTAACACCAAATGGTGTCAAATTGTGTCAATTTAACACCAAATTTAACACCCGCAGTTTGACACCCGGTTGGTGTTACACTTTTAACATCGCATTTTTTGCAGTGTATATTACAATACACCCGAAGACTTACTAGCAATGCTACAAACATGTAGGGTCTATACCCTTACATGCAGACGCAGATCGTTTGGAATGGTCTGCGAACCGAGGACGTCCTCGGTTCTCTGTGTGTCCTCAGTTTCAATGTAAAGTTCGTGTATGTGTCTATGTGTGTATATGTTTTCCACCATGGGTTAGTGCATTCACACGCACACACACACACACAAAAAAAAAAAACGAACAAACAAAAAATCCCAGCAACGTTATTTTCCATCATAGCAGTTACACATAGGCCCTTACCACGCCGAAATGTCATGCCAATAATGTTTTTCGTTTTTATGGCGCATTTCGTTCTAAATTGTTTTACAAATGTAGTCGTGCATATAATGACACAACCATTATAGTCCGGGAGCCAGCGGGGGTCAGCCTAGCTGAAAAGGTTACCAATTTTTATGTGTATAGCAATTTAGTACATATGCCCCTGAGTATGGAAATGCACGTCTGGCTGGTCATCGGTGGTGGGTGTGGCCAGGAGGGCCACAAAAAGGACCCCCCAAAATTAGGCTAGCCTAGCTGGAAAAGTAACCCCATGAAAACAACTGGAACTTGTTCGTTACACTTAAAGGATAAATGAATGACCATTGCCAGACGTTTTAAGTGGTGGGGGGTAGCCGCCAGACGTTCCTAAAGGCCCAACTCCAGCTAGGCTAGCCTAGCTGAAAAAGTAACCTCATGAAAACCACTGGAACTTGTTCGTTACACTTACAGGATAAATGAATGACCATTGCCAGACGTTTTAAGTGGTGGGGGTAGCCGCCAGACGCCCTTAAAGACCCATATTTTTCCAGCTAGGCTAGCCTAGCTGAAAAAGTAACCTCATAAAACCCACTGGAACTTGTTCGTTACACTTACAGGATAAATGAATGACCATTGCCAGACGTTTTAAGTGGTGGGGGGTAGCCGCCAGACGCCCTTAAAGACCCAAATTTTTCCAGCTAGGCTTGCCTAGCTGAACAAGTAACCTTGTGAAACCCACTGGAACTTGTTCTTTAAACTTACAGGATATATGCATGACCGTTGTCATACGTTTAAAGTGGTGGTGGTGGGGGGGGGGGGGGGGGGGTAGCCGCCAGACGCCCTCAAAGACCCAATTTTACCAGCTAGACTACCCTATATATAGCTGGAAAAATAACCTCCTGAAACCCACTGGAACTTGTTCTTGTGATACACTCAAAGGATAATTGAATGATTGTTTCCAGACAATAGCCGCCAGACTCCCCAAAGACCAAACTCTTACCAGCTAGGCTAGCCTAGCTGAAAATTAGGAAAGTAACCCCATTAAACCTACTGGAACTTGTTCTTACACTTACAGAATAAATGCATGACCGTTGCCAGACGCTTTAAGTGGTGGGGCGTAGCCCCCAGACGCTCTCAAAGACCCAATTTTACCAGCTATAAGGTTCACATATTTCAGAAATGATAGCAGTGTAATTCCATAACAATACCGCTTGCTTGCGAGTTCACCTGTCTATAATCTACGCATGCCTTATTCTCCTTATTATTTTGTTCTGCTTCCTTGAGCCCCAACTCATGCATTCTTATGGTGACTCTCCCATGTCATCATCCTTGTTCATTGCAATTTGTTCTATTTTTTTGAAAATACATTGTATTCTTATTCTTCATCCCAATTATCACAAATTCTGAAACTCTGTCCTCAGTATAACTAATTCATAGTTGTACAAATGTAAAAGTCTGAGAATCACCCGGAGGTCTCCTTTAATGGGGGAGTTTCTTGAGCGCACAGGGAAACATGCTTTGAAATATCAATAGGGCAAGTGTTGAGACGAAATACTGTAGAAATATGAGAATATACAGTGCTGTGGCTTTGGTAGAAGAAATAGGGTATCTGTATTTGTCCTCAGTGATAACCAAAAAACTTATTTGGAAAGAATAATAGACATCAAAAAAGAATTGCCCAATCAAACATGTCGGGATTTTTCTCAAACATCAGTGTTCTCATGTTCTTTGCAGTGTAAAAAAAAAAAAAAAAAAAAAAAAAAAAAGGCCGGGTACAGTATCCGGATGGAAATTGGTGGGATGGGCGTAAACCAGCGGGTATTATAACAAACTGACGTGAAAAAAAAAAACAAGACCAAAAACTACTTTCTTTCTGTGCCCTGGGGAGAAATATTCATCAATTGCATTTTGGAAATGTTGAAAATCACAACTTTTGATGAAATTGTGTCCTACAGTATTTCTTCTTATATGAAGGCTTTTTTTATAATTAAGTTTCTTTCCTCTATGACCATGATAAAACAAACCCCTGATGATTAAAACAAAAGACAATCAAAACTTGGTAAATGAACTCTTTGGACGTTAGCAAAAGGGAATACATTAACAGTTTTTGCAAACACTTTATACAATTGTCTAATACTCCATCAAGCTCATAAAAAATACAATTCTTTACTGCAACAAGAAATCCATTCAGTAAGACTCGTCCTCGGTGTACATAGCTTAAAATGCCAACTTTTTAAAAATAATGCCCCAACTTTTAAATTTACTTTAAAAAGGGGAAGTAAAGCTCAACACCTTTGGCCTATGACTTTTTAGGTACCGTATCACCTTACGGTTGAGGAGATGGGTAAAGAAAAATTATTAAGGAAATAAAACTTATAGGAACATGCTTCACATGACCTCACCGTTTTCTTCTCTTAAGAAAGAAACGAAATCTGAAAATTGTTCAAGAGTGTTTTTGAACATAGTACATTGCAAAAGCAGAAAAAAAAATCAGTGTTTTTAAGAAACATAACTCACAACAACAAGGAATTCCTGTCGTGTCTAGTATTGCACGTTTTTGGTTTGGAGGGTTTTGGATGCTAATATTTCAAGACAAGTTTATGCTCCGGCACTTCAATGAACTTAAATGTATAGTAATGATCAACCTCTCTTGCCAATAAACTCAACATTTGCTATTCTTCAGTAAAGCATAAGACAGAAACATATGAGAAACATGTCTAAAATTCATATGAATTAACTCACAGCAACAACAAAAATATTATGTTATCTATAAACTAATACTGCATGTACTTAGTTTCGAGGGATTAAGATGCAAAATGTTATGACAAAAGCCCCTACGTGGCTACCAGCAATTAAACATCCTTCAACTTCTTTAGCAAATGAGCTCATGTGTATCATCTTCTTGTTGAGAAGACGAAGATGAGTAATGATAAAATAACCAAACTATCAACTTTCCTTAACATGTTTTACATGAAATCATTATTGCCTTCTCGTAACGAAATTGAAAAAACCAGAACATCTGAAATTGTTCAAAATCGCTTCTTGATAACGATGAAAGCAAAGGAAACTTAGTGTTTGTAACCACTATGACACGTGTCTACAGATCTGTCATGCTCATAAGAAACGTAACTCACAGGAATATAATTTTATACAGTAAGTTCTTGGTTTGGAGGACATTTAGATGCCAACTTTTCAAGAATAATACACCAGCACTGACATTAACTGATGAAAAAAAAAGGAATGCTCAGCTTCTTTATCCAATTAGCTCATAGGTAATTCCTTGTAGTTGAAAAAAAAACCGAGTACACATAAAAATATAGACTTCCCGTAACATGTATCACAGGTCATGATCTCCACATTTGCTCCTCTTAACTTAAAAGAAATATATATTTGAATTTGTTTTAAATGACCTTTAAACAATATGAAGAAAAAAAATCTGTGTCTGCAAGGGCTTGACACGTGTCTAATACTGGGTCACGCTCATATTAAACGTAGCTCACAGGAACAAGGAATTCACGTGTGTATAAGATAATACTGCAGAGAGGGTGCAAAGTTGAACCCTTTATTGAGGGTGCGAAAATGTTCCCTTGGGTACATCTTTCCACCCACACTAAGTGGTGCTAGATTGCACCTCTCCTTGAGGGTGCATCTTTCCACCCACACTAAGTGGTGCTAAGTTGCACCTTTCTTGAGGGTGCGATCTTGCACCCTTTACCTTTCGGCGCACCTTTGCACCCCGTGTAGCCTTTACATCTTGGCGCAACTTTACATCCATTCGTGAGGGTGCAAAGAAACACCCAAAGTTCCAAGATTGTGCCTTGTTTTGAGGGTGCAATCTTGGAACTTTGGGTGTTACTTTGTACCCGCAAGAAAGGGTGAAAGTTACACCCTCGGGAGCAACTTTGCCCCCTTGAAAAAGGCGCAATCTCGTACCTTTAGGTGCAACTTTATGCCCGAAGGATGCAAGAATGTACCCTCTCTTGAGAGTGCAATCTTGTGCCTTATTGGTATGATGTTGCACCTATGTGGTGCTTATTTGCTCCATGACTGCTGCAAAATTGCTCTTTTAAAGGAGCAAGTCAGTGTCACTGCCTGCTCCTTTATAGGGGCAATATTACCTATCATCTCAAGATGCAACTTAGCATCACATAATCGGGTACGATTTAGTTCCTTCGTGGCTGAGTGGATAAGAGCGCTCGTCTGTGAACGACATGAGCGTGGTATGGTTCGTGGGTTCGAGCCCATGCCAAGCCCGACACGTTTGCCCTTCAGCAAGGCACTTTATCCACATTGCTGCTCTCCACCCAGGAGTATAAATGGGTACCCGGTAGGATGAGAAAGCTTATGTTGGTTGATCAGCATGTGCGCGCCTGTAAAATGGCTGCGACTGGCTGGAATGCTCCCCAGGGAGTGGAGAATGAGCACTGTTAGTGCTGGTTGGAAATAATGTATCCAGTGACCGGGGTAATAATAGTCTGTAAAGCTCATTAAAACCCTGAAGTGTGTGTGAAATGCGCTATATAAAAACCAGCTATTATTATTATTATTATTATTATTCCTTAACTACTCTAAACCTTGAATACTGCGAACTGATGTAAGCCTATTTGCTCAGTATATAACTTATGTTGTTGTTGCACTCTGCAAAGTAAATAGGATTAGTGTAACTTGGATCTTGTGAATCATGAAATGTGTGTGCGTGTGGAATTTGTGAGTTGTGAAAATGTCAATGTAAAAGTTAACTTAGTTGTGTTTGAATAATATACTGAAACCAAAAATTTACCCAATTACCTTTTCAATAAGGTGAGCACTATATATATCAAACAGTTACTCAGTAACCTTCTCGGCAAGAGTATACATGTGCATGAAGGAAGAGGTGAAAATATGATATGCAGTTGTCTGGATACGTTTTATTCAAAACGTTCTTGAATGTGTACTTATTCACATAATCTATAAGAATAACATATGCTTCTTACCAGTACTCAAAGCCTCTAAAATAAGAGCATGCTTCTTACACTTCTAAAGTATACACCATATCTTAAAAACAAAATGTAAGAGGATTTAAGAAGCTGTTTTTATGCATTCAAACGAATCCATATTTCTATCTAAAATCTAAAACGTGTCTTGTAAAAGGGGAATTCGTTTCATAATGACGATGCCAATTGTCTTAAAGTCCGTATCACGACATGTCTTGGAGTTCACGCTTATTGTAAACATGAGATTCTTGGCACGTAGATTACATCTATGGTTTAAAGAGTTAACTGAGATACGCATACCGTATACAGGCATTTCGATGAAAACATGTAAATACAAGGTACTGTAAATAATATGAAAATCAAACTTGATACCAGCCCTTATTGGCAACCAATACAGACTATGGAGGACTGCAGTTATAATTGTGTTCAGATATTGTTTTGGGTGATACACGCATGCCGATTGATTTGGGATCAATTCGAGTCCCTCGAGCTGAGATTCCGGAACTGCAATGAGCAAACCATCATTATGCATAACAAAGTGACTGAGAATAATGCATGCACCAGTTTCTGTTTCGTTGTTCTATACACAGAAAGTTGTTTCGTTTTCCAATCCTGTGCAGGCACACAGAGATTTACAGAATTCAATCATCTTTGGCTATAACGCCATGGTCGCGTGCAAAATGAATTCAGCTTATCTAACTTAACCTGTAGTTACTGAATAGGGGACTACTGTATATTCAATTTATACATTATTAATCGGATGATAGAACCTGTCAAAGAGTAAATTCCGGATATCATATACCATTGTCAAATTCACTTTCTGTTCTATACATAGTATCAATGGAATGTTATGAACCACTTCAGCATTACCAATCATTATCATAATTATTTCCCTGAAACGGCTGCATTTGTATGAGCGGGAAGAATTTGGCATCATATATAGCAAGAGTCGTGACTACGAAACTAAATGCATGTATTATACAAGGTTTTAGGACACTTTGAATCATGCCCCCCCCCCCCAAAAAAAAAAAAAAAAAAAAAAAACAACCAACAACTTAGTGAAATGTTGTACAATGTATGCCCTACTTCCATTAACCTTCAATGATCTTTGACCTTTGAATACATGGCCCGCATTTTTTCAACGAATAGGCATTTGGATGCAACGTAGGTATTATATAAAAGAAAAAAATGTTTTAGGAAAATACATTTAACCACTTCAGAAATAATTATGGAACAAATAGCAAAATATTGACACGTTCACTTCTTCCGTAATGACATGACAGAAAACTTTCCTCACCGAATCGTTCTGCCGTAATTCATGAGCAAGTCATGGATATATACTTAGTTCGATTAAAAGTATACATTGAGTCATTGCAAAAGCATCTAATGAAAAGTATGCTTCAGAACTACATCATTGTCATTTATTCTATAACACTAATAATATAGAGCTATTGGTCCGCCATATTGCCTAACAGGTCGTTGTCCTCCTACCACGTTTGTTTAGCAAATAAGGCACAGAATTTAATTTTGCACTTGTTGCCAAAGACTCTAATCTTCTTTACCGCTATTCTCAGACATGTATGCTGGTGCTGTATGAATTAGAAACGGAAGCTTACAAATATTCACCATCTAACAAGGCAAAAGCGAAGTGATGTCTCGTCCACGTATCGACTTTGTGATTACAGAGATTTTCAAATGGCATAGGCCTAGTTCATTGACTTTTTGACTGTTGGCGTAGTCGGACTTCACCAATATTAACGCTTGACAGCAATCATTAGATGATCTGAGGAGTGAATTTGGTGGTCATATAGCTCAAAAGTGTGGAAAGTTATTGAAAGAACACCAGAATACTATGTCGACAGTGTGTATCAGGTGAGATACAAACATAGAAC